>NC_056742.1:540533138-540563138 GCF_019279795.1 Protopterus annectens | reverse complement strand
AGTTTGTAACCGAACAGCCCATTTTGTTTATAACTGAACAACCCATTTTGTTTATAACTGAACAGCTTGTTTTGTTTATAACTGACCTACCTGTTTTTTTATAACTGAACAACCCATTTTGTTTATAACTGAACAGCCCGTTTTGTTTATAACTGAACAGCCCGTTTTGTTTATAACTGAACAGCCCGTTTTGTTTATAACTGAACAGCCTGTTTTTTATAACTAAACAACCCATTTTGTTTATAACCGAACAGCCCATTTTTTATAACTAAACAGCCCATTTTGTTTATAACTGAACAGCCCATTTTTTTATAACGAAACAAACAGCCCATTTTGTTTATAACTAAACAGCCCATTTTGTTTATAACCGAACAGCCCATTTTGTTTATAACTGAACAACCCGTTTTGTTTATAACTGAACAGCTTGTTTTGTTTATAACTGACCTGCCTGTTTTTTTTATAACTGAACAACCCATTTTGTTTATAACTGAACAGCCCATTTTGTTTATAACAGAACAGCCCGTTTTGTTTATAACTGAACAAGCCGTTTTGTTTATAACTGAGCAGCTTGTTTTGTTTATAACTGACCAGCCTGTTTTTTTATAACCGAACAACCCATTTTGTTTATAACTGAACAACCCATTTTGTTTATAACTGAACAATCCATTTTGTTTATAACTGAACAGCCCGTTTTGTTTATAACTGAACAGCCCATTATGTTTATAACTGAACAGCCCATTATGTTTATAACTAAACAACCCATTTTGTTTATAACTGAAGAGCTCATTTTGTTTATAACTGAACAACCCATTTGGCAGCCAGTCAACTTCCTCCTGTTGTCACTGAGCATCACTGAAAACACCTCCTTGTTTAACTTGTTAGTTGCAGTGCCCACATGCTCTTTAACATTTATATTATTATCTATGACAATAGCAAAGTATTCCCAACAGCTGACCTTGGCTATGGCGCAAGTGGAACCATCCATACTCATTAGCAAGGAAAAGCTATAGATGTCAAATTTTTGATTGCCAAAGTACATCATCCTGTCTCCCACTGAACAGGAGTGTTTCAGTCACTTAGTGAGTCTATAAACATGACTGTTACATGCAGGCATGGATTGATATGTACATATCTAGTCCTCTTCAGTCATTAAAGATATATGCTTGCATGGCAGGAAGTTGTGGCTGAGATGAGAGTCATGGCCAGCATACAGAAACAGTCAGGTCTCCTATATGTTATAGTCATGCAAAGCTTATGCTCCAGCTTCAGCAGGCCATTTCTGCTATGAAGTAGTTTTTTGCTCACTAGCATGACCTGTAGTATGCAGAGCAAGACATAAAAAAGCATTAAACTGTAGAATATTAATTGTACTCTGGTTGATTTTTACATTAATAAAAGACAAACTCACATTGGAAGGATGCTTCTTCCCAACGTAATTTATTGCACTGAAGACAAGGCATAAAGCAAAGCAAGGGCTATGCTGGAGATGCTCCCGTAATCTGTTTTATTAACAAACTGCAATATTTTATCCCTATTGTTGTGAAGCAAAAACAGAATCAAGCATATACTGGTTTTCTCTTCCTTGTTTGGCTGGTATTTACTGGGGTATCATATTTTAAACCATTTGTAATCTGCTGATTATAAATTTAGTCAGTCTTGGAGTGCTACAAATTATAAATCCTCAATAGGTTGCAAGTATCAGATAATGATAGGGAAAGTTGCTGGTCGAAAGCATGTATTGTCCTCCTGTTCTGTTCAGAAATATCAGAATATTTCATATTATTCAAAAACAGCACAGGGTACAAACTAAGGCCACATCCACAAGTCAACTTATTCAAGACCCAATCAATGGCATATAGAATTTATTAAAAAAGTTGACCGCTTTCATCCACCATGTTATCATGGAGTTCATCAGAACTTTCTTGAAAGAAATCAATCTAATAATTAAATACAGTAATTAAAAACATCATGTGATCAAAACAAATGATAACCTATTACCTTGAACCATTATATAAAATTAGTTATGAAAATAATTAAAAAGAAAAAAGAAATATATATATATATATATATATATATATATATATATATATATATATATATACCACACCATCCATTGAAAACTCTCAGTTATTCTAACTTAGCAGCGCTCAGGTTGATTACTAGCATTTAATTTAATTTACAACAAGCCGCGGTGGTGCAGTGGTAGCATTGTCACCTCACAGCAAGTGGTTCTCCCGTTCGATTCTCAGCTGGAGCGCCTTCTGTGTGGAGTCTGCATATCCTCCCCGCAGTCGAGCTGCGTTCGAAAGACATGCGTGAATGGGCGTGCCTTCGTTGAAGGTTGGGCATCAGGCTGGCTCCTCAGCACCATAAATATCTACTGCCAATCATTAGCGGACCAGAATTCTGCTGTGGCAACCCCTAACTGGGAAAAAGCCGAAAAAAGAAGAACAGTAACTCCCTATATTCCAGCTTTAACTCTTAGGGACCATCCCTGGGGTTAACTGGAACCTTTTCCAGCACAAAAAATAAAACTTTTTTCTAGTTTTACATAGCAACTTATGTTTATAGAGAGCATTGTTAATGTTGCCATTATTTAAATCATAATAGTACTCATATATTCTCTTCTTCAATGCATGCTCAGGCTTTCACATGTAGAATGCTTGGCAAAAATCACAAAACATAGCCCCCCCCACCTAGTTTGGTTTTACTGAATAATATAAACAAGTTTGGTTTTACTGAACAATATAAACAATATAAAACTGTGGCCATAAGAAAGCAGCAACATGAATGTCCACATGTAGTGGGGTTTGGCTTTATTGGCCTGAAATTTTCCATAAATAGACTTAAAAGAAAAAGTCATGGACATTCTGAATTGCCATTTAGCTAAAACACCTGATACCCTTAAAGGGTAATTTGCATATATCCCATGTCACCTCTAATGCAAGAGGTTTAAGGTATCAGACAGTGGAAAGTCTAGCTTTACTAAACTCTATACAGATGAAGGATTGCTTAGGCCAGAAGGAAGGAAAAGTAATTGTATTTGTTCACAATTCCCCCACTGTTTGTGAAAATTGATGTCATTCTCTTGTTATTAAGAGAAGGGACTCTATGTCCATCATAATCCTAAAAAGAAGAACATTATGCAATGCATCTTCTTCAATCCTTACAAAGCTGTTGTACTATAGCTGAGTTTTCTTTCATTATTTATGTATAATCCAAAAGTAAAGTGGTTTTCCTAGGTGACATAATACTCACATTTTCACAGCTTATTGAGCTTCCAACTAGAATAAATTCCAAACCTTGAGCAAAAAACATATTAGAATGGTTTGTAACAAAGTTTCCCAACAACCTTTCAGCCGTGAACACCTTGATCAACTGGGTGGATGGTTATCACCCAGCTTTTGTAAAAAGCTTTGTAACTGACTGGAACCCTAACTCAAACTGAAGAATATCAGAAATCTGAAGAGTATGCCTCTCAAAGGCTGAACACTCATTAGAAAAGAGTTAGTTAATGTGACTGCAACTCGCTTTATTTTACATTGCTGACCTTCACTTAAATGAATGGGTGCCGACAGTGCTACTACAGAATCATGCCCTACTGCATTTCTGCCTGATTAGCATTGCAGATCACACCCCTAATAGCTTCACTTGGAGCAGCTGCTTCCTTCACCCCACTCCAGCTATAGGTCTGTGTTTATATTGTGAACTTCTGTTAAAATTTGTTTACCCAAGTTCGCAATACCGTAATTTTTGCATTTAATTTACGGTGATTTCTAATATAACATTGATCTCTATAGCTTAGCTTAGCCCTTGTTGTAGAAACTTGCTATCATATGCTGAGCAAATGACAACATCCAAGCAGTGATTAACAAATTCAGTTAGCAATATGTCTGGGTTAGTAGTTTGCAAGGATGAGAAACAGATTCCAAGCAGAATGGTTCCTAGTACGAAGCTCTGAGGAACTTTTGCTTTCTGAGTTAGTAGCTGCTGCGGTAACTACATGGGCTCTATTTGTCAACCATTTTGCTATTCATCTTATTATATGACAGTCTCATTTATTACACCTTTAAGCTTATTTACAATTTCAGTACTGGCAATACTCTCAAACTCTTTGGCCAGATCCAGGTATGCTCTATGAAGTATGTAACCACTATGTATGGCTTTACTGACTTATCTGAAGTTATTTACTAAACTGAATAGACATGAGCTCCCTTTGAAAAAGAAGACTGGTCTTGAGCAGTAAGGTTTCTTTTATAACATAGCTTATGAAATCTATGTAATGTGCGCCATGGCTTTGGAAAACAGGCTTCTTAAGTTAATGGAACTTTAGTTCCTGGGATCTGAGGTAGGAGTCCTTTTATACAGTGACATAAATATATATTTATTTGACATTTGTTTACTGGGAAGTCTCATTGGGCATGTGCCCATTTTCAGCAGATGTCCGGAGACAAAAGCTCCAGAAGCACTTTAGTAAATTTACAGTTTTACATTGAATTTCAGATACTATCACATATATAACATCTAGCATAGGCTATTTCCAACAGAATGCAGTTACAGTTACATGAAGGGGAAGTCTAGAGTTAATAATGGAAATGAAGGTTGCAGTTAGAAGATATGGTTTACAGAATGAAAGACAGAAACGTTTAAAGTATAAGGGCTCATAGGATGGTTCAAGAGAAATTACTACTGCATGCCTGCTATGGGAGTTGAAAAGAGAATTAAATTGGCAGGGCCAGTTGTTGGATAAATGTTCTTTCAGTTGAGACTTGCTGAAAGTATAATGGGGTACAAGTCTGATAGATACAGGAATAGTTTTCCTGGTTTTTGAAGCACAATGTGTATACAGACTAACTCCAGATGATCTGTGGGGGTTTATAAATAGATAGTAGATGCTTATGGGAGAAACATAAGTCATAAGATGGAATATAATATTGAAGTAAAGTTGAGGTTGTTTGTGAAAAAGAGATGTTATACAGTATTCTGTGTTAACATGAGGTGATGAAACGTCAGCAGGTAAGGGAGTTCAAGCCAATGTAAGGCTTTAAGTGAAGAGCAGTGGTGAATATTGACGGGCTGGCCACAGCATCGCTGAGTATCTGGCCAAGTAGACTGTCATCTATTAATGGTAGTGATATTTCATACCTGAGGAACGTACTCTGTGATTACACATAGATTGACTTTTTATTATCAAAGCCAATAAAGCTGGAATTTTAGCTTTAGGCAGTGCAGTTAGGATAAAATTCATAATAATTTTGGGGGGGCAAAAATGACACTAAATTTGTCTGCAAGTGTATTAACAACATGTTTATGGTCAGAGTGGTTGATACTTTTGGAAATTAATTCAGAGCATCGCTAAGTGTTATTTCTGAATCCACTTACTTCCTTATAGTAATTTTCAGATTTCTGCTGATCTTTTTGATGCCTTTAGTGTGTGTAGAGTTTGATTTATTCTAAACCTTGATTAGTTTTTTGTTTGTTTTATTGTAGAGCTTATTTGTTCTGACATTCCACTAAGGTGGTTTATTTTTTACATTCCACAATATATTTTGTTGTGATTTGGGACCATTTGATTTATGTTGTTTGTAAGATGGGGAGTACAATTCATTAATATAAGTGGCAGCTGAAGTAACCTGAGGGCTGGAAGTCTTGCAGTTGAAGTTTGAGAGCTCATCATATTTTCAGTAGTTTGTCTTTTTAAAGTCCGTTAATTCAGAGGTGGACATTGTGGTCAGTTTAGCTAGCCTAAATGAAAAGATTACTGACTTGTGACTAAGCTGACCAAAGATGAGAATACTTCACAGGAGTAGTCCAAGTCATTGCAAAGGTTAGTGAAGACAATGCCAAGATGATTTTAACTTCTAGTTGGCTGGTTAATGATTTCCACTGGGGATTTACCATATACAAAGTCTAGGAGTCTTTGGGGGTATCCAACCATTGTGGTAGAAGTGCTCCACTTAATCAGTGAATAATAGAAATCATCCATCAATAAGGTATTCGTATTTATAGGTAGATCAATAAGCACATTTAGAAACACTTGGTGGCCCTCTTGGGACATGAGCGGTTACATATAGCAGACCTGAAGTAGATAAAAATCAGGCGGCAACTGAATGTGCCAAAAACAAAAGAAAGAATATATGGTGAAGGATCAGATGAAGGCAAGAAATGTGGAAAATGCATAAATATAGTTGCAAGTACAGAAAACTTCTGGAAGAACCTCATGTTGATCAGGGTCAAATGCAGGAATGGTTAAGGAGACGCAAATTAAAACCAAAAGATGAAAGATTAATATTGGTGTCCCAAGATAATGGGCTACGCACATGTTGGTTTACAAAGAGCATTGAACATGTGGGAGAAACAGACAAATGTAGGTTTTGTAAAACAGAATTGGAAACAGTCGCACACCTCGTTGCTGGTTGTGACATACTAATGGCAGAAGGACTGTATACTGAAAGGTATAACAATGTGGCAAGACTGCTGCACTGGAGATTGTGCAAACATTAAAATACTGAAGTAGCTGAAAAACACTGGAAACATGAGCCACAAAGCATCATAGAAAATGATGAAGTCTTCCTCACATGGGATCGCCCATTACCAACAGTTCAAAAGATAGATGTGAGGAACCCAGATATAGTGGCCCATGAAAAGAAAACAAAAGTAGCGTTGATTAATTGAAATTGCTACACCCAGTGACTACAGTGTCTTGTGTACAGAGAGACACAAAGTCATAAAATATCCAGATTTGCAGGCAGAATCGAGAGCAATTTGGAACAAAGATACCCAAACAGTTCAAGTAGTAGTAGGAGCAACAGGTCTTATAAAAAAGAAACTACTACAATCATATTTAGATATGTTACCAAGCCATGTAGGCTTGTATAGGCCCTAGGGCTGATAGCCTAGTACCAACCTATGAACCTATGAACCTATGAACCTATGAACCTATGAATTGCAGGAGTCATCACTGGGCACATTACGGGTGCTGCAAAGAGTACTCCTGTCTGACATCAAAGATTGAAACACTACTAATTTCATGAACTTTAATCGTACTTTGACATAAGTCCATTCCGATCATGGTAATAGAAACCCAAAAGACTTGGAGAAATTAAAAAACAAACTATGAATCAATAAGTTGTCACTAAATATGAAGAAGCACCTACTCATAACTTACACATCCTTACTCACCTTTATTCACTCACTTCCTCACTACAATCAATTTCTCTCCCTCCAACTCTCTATCTAAATATGCCATAAAACTGTTTTTTTCTGCCACTTCATATTGCAGTTCATGTTTGTATTATACTAACTTACCATTAATTTCTCCAAACTGGCTAAAATTTCTATAAATATTAAATCATTGTCATGTAAGTTGGACCTGTTTTTAACCAATGCTTTTCATTATGTCTAATTTGGCATAATTGTTTAAAATGTAGATTTTGCATTATTGTTTTTTATTGTATTATTTTGAAGATTGTGAAATTATTGTTCTTAAAATATTATTCTGACACTTTGGAATTTTTCTCCCAGTTGGACTTTCTCGATAATGAAATGCCAATAAATAAATAATTTGAAGTTAAATATGGTTTGTTTGTGGGTCACAAGGAATTTGTCTAATGATCATTAGGTATTTGAGAAGAGTTGGAGACCCCCTCCCCATGGTTTCTAAGTGACCTGGATGCATGTCAAGCACTGAAATGTGGTAAGAGGAGAGTTCTTTCTTTAGAATGAAACTGGATCTCTGTTATAACACATTTGTATTCGTATTGCAGGAGAGCTTTGAGAGCCAACATTTTATTACAGAGATTTCTGGCATTGTATAGAGCAACATTGATGTGATCTAAATTGGAATTGGCTGGAAGTGGTTTGTTATTTTGGAATGTCTAGATGGTGAAATGTCTAAAATGCGGATTTTTCCTAAAAAGGCACAATGTGGACAACAAGTGCATTAGCCTGTATGCAGAATCTGGGAATAAAAGGTATAGGTTATCTGTGGGCTGTCAATCATCTCTTTCTATGCTGAGACATATTGTCTCCCCTAGAAAAGATGTCATCTTCTTAGTATGTCTTTGAAATCAATTATCTTATTTTTGTATCTGGGCATCATTCAGGGTGATGGTAGGATTCCACTCAGGGCCAGAGTCTTAGCCACATTTGACACATACATAGTAAGCTCCACCATGTCAAATCTTGTAAAATAAATCTCTATAAATTAATAGATACTAAGGAAATGGGAAGGTTGAAAATCCCTACTAGCCCTCTTTATTATATTATTTCCAAATTTAAATAACTAGTTCTGATAACATATGTTATTAAGATCCAGAAAAAGAACATTTCAATTATTGGCTAAATCACTACATTTGCTGGTTATCACTGCTAAGCTTTATTCTTCAGCTTTGCCTTTTCTTATACATTATCTTCTGCTCTGACTGGACTACCCCTTGTCACCGAACATCTAATTACAGATACTGAAAATTCACTAGGATAGTTGGTCTTGAAGTGGAATTCAGCCAATGCCAACAACGTCTTTATAATCCAGTTTTACCGTTAGTAATAAAACTTTATTACATTCTGACTTTCCATTCCTGAAGGACAAATTTGTACTACATATTTTAAAAAACATGTTGGCTTCAACTTCACATCTGGCAATATGTGGACACTAAAATGCCAGCATTTCCCTTCCTTAAATCTACTATGCATAGCTGTTGCTAAATTAAATCTGATAATCTTTGCAAAATAGAGAATGTAAAAATTGTTTCAATTTCTCTTTTTAAAACTAAACAGTCTTACTGTATTTTAACCATTTACAGCCAAAGTGATAAATCTGGGGTGTTGTTCCCAACCTATATATCAACCTTCTGAACTGCTTCCTTAACTGAGAGCAATCTAGCCACTAACTGGCATACAGTTTGGAAAGGAGGTTTTACTTATTGCCTTTCTCAAAATTTATAAATCAACATTTCATAATACTGTGTACTGTATGTATGTGTTACACTTTATAAGCTAGTCTTCCTTGGAAGCGCCATTCCATGAACATGCAACTTCTGTTCCACTGAAATAGCAGAAACATCATCTGTTGTTAGCATTGTTTTAAAATAGAACCAAGCTAATGGATATTGTGTATCAACTAGAGAATAACATTTATGTAACAAGACTGGAAAGCATTATGCTGTATTCTCAAAGTATTCACATCATATACAGATATGGATACAAATATCTCAGTTTCTACTAACATAGCATGGGTCAAATTTTACATCATTAAATAATGGTTGATAAACTATTGATGACTGTTGCTAACTCATGGATGACTTTTGTCAATAATCTTTAGAATTCATGGAAATTCTCATTCACATTTGCAAATATTTTAAAGAAATATTCAAAGCAGTGGTGAAACCTATGCCTTATATTTGAATAATCATATTCATATGATTATTTTCTCACTGCTGAATCTTCCTAGCACCTTTTTATAAGTAGTGTCCTATATTATTATTTTGAGTATGCTAAATTCTGTTTGTGCACTCAGTACTGTGTCTATACTAGTTCATCGAAAACTAACTTCAGCGAACAGACATTCATCGAACATAAATCATCGAACGGCCATTGATCGAATATTCACATTAGTAAACATTTTTCATAGTGCAGTGATTTACTTGGACAGCATTAGCAATTTGCCCTTTTCCCACTGTAGTGCGATATAGGAGTTGGTATATATAAGTAGCAGGGGTGGGGGGGTTGATATACTGCGGTGTGTCTGATGGTCGGTATGCTAGCCAAGTAACTCACTGTCCCGTGAAAAACGTTCACTGATGTGAATGTTTAATTAATGGCCATTTGCTGATTTATGTTCGATGAACAGCTATTTGCTGAAGTTAGTTTTCTACAAACTAATATAGACCGTTCACTACCATGTACTTTCATGTTGTAAATGTCAGCATTTATTCATGAGTCTCATATGTTGCATTATCTATATCATTTGATTATTTATTTTGTCAACTTGTTTGAAATGCGTTCCATATATATATATTTTCTGTTTATATTGTGCTTGTTGTTCACAATTGTAATACAATGTGACTGCTAAAAACATCACACTTAATTTATTAAATAACCTGGGAGCTTCTGTGAAGCTTCTGTGAAGCCCAAGATTTTTTTCAGCGTTAGAGCCCAAAGTAACATTTTGGAACTAAACATTAGTTAAAATGGCTGTTTCTTCCTAAGAATGATGGAAGAATGAGAAAGAAAGTTTGGAAAACTTGTGGGTGAATTTTGGGTAGATTGTTCACAGCAAATAATATTACTTTGGGTTAAGAATATTTTTCCAGGAAGATACATTTATAAGAGGCAAAGTATTTATTTCCTTTTAAGTCAATGGACAGTAGTTGTTAAACATCAGATTAAATTACCCTTCCTCTCTATGAATGATGTATTAATGTGACAGAATGGTTCAAGAATTTGGGGAGCACTGGGTGGATAACATATTCAATGGGGAGGGAGTTATGAAACATTGGGCAGATAATGGATTACCTGCAGCATTTCTAAGTCAAGGTAGTGACTGTCCTGAACTGAGAACATTGTTTCAGGAGGGTAACAATAAAAAACAATTTTTGACAGTAGAGTACATATTTTCTTTCAATCAATGCACTTAAATAGCTTAAAGAATAAATACCATAGTTTGCAGGAGGTCATTTGAGATGCCTTCTGATTTCCTGTGTTAATTGTTTGGACTGTACCATATTACAACTGAGGACCAATACAAATAATGCATATGAGAGCATTAAAGCTGAAATGGAGCATATGTTAGGTTTACAGTTTAGTCTTTTATGGTTGAACTAGATAAACTCACAGAAAGGTTGCAGCAGACTGGTATGGGTATGCTAAGAGGAAGGAGAGAATGCTCTCGTCATGAAAAGTATTGCAGATTATGTTAAAAGCATTGTTGCATATGGTAAATGTAGTCAGGCTTTTACTGAGAAAAGTGTAATACCTTGAAAGACACGTGCATAAAGCAAAACAAAAAAATATCTGAACCTGAAAATGTTCATTTGGTTAGTAAATGGTGTGAACACAGCAGGAAAGGCTGCTATTGCTTTTTGGAAACACTGGCTAGTAGGTTTTTCAAGAAAAACAGAAGGTATAAGGTTTATTATTTCCAGAAGAGATGGGAGTAAGAACAGGAAACACTCAAGGATAGACATCCTGGCATCTAATTATTAAATTTCTTTGAGTGGAGAGCTGTTACATTTTGCCTAGGCATATGGAGGACTGTTTATAGAGGGTAAAAGGGTAAACATAGTGGAGAACGTTTTCTTTTTGTTGTATACAAAAAGGGGTATGGAGTATGTTGTATCATAAGTAAGCTAGAGCAACTACATCTGTGTAATAACCTACTATGGTAAGTTTTATGAATCAGAGGTAAAGGGAGTGTGTGCTGAATATGCCCCTCCTATATATAGTGAGCTTGGAAACACAGCAGCAAGAATGACAGAAGCTAAAGCAACGGATTTGCTAACTAAATTGGCAGAGTAGGAGATAGAAGGGTGTCAAAGGAAAAAAACTTCAAAGACCAATACACGTAAGGTTCAGATAAGGCACATTTAATAACATGCTGCAAGGAGACAAAAACATGCAAATACAGGATTTTGCCTAACTACTAACATAAAGTATGCTGTTCTTATACTGTTCTACAAGGCATTGCCTTCTGTGGTTGACGTAATCAAACACAACTTTCAGTATTGTTCTACAGCAGATGTTACTCAGATTTTCTGCTGACATGGCTGGATTTATGAAAAACATTTTGAGAAAAACAACCTGGCCTTGGTGGGCTCTAGCCCGTTACAAGCTTCTATTGTGTAGTTCTAATACATGTGTTACATTTCAAGGTACTTTTCTAGCTCAGGCACAAGCAAATGCTGATTGCAGTTCATATTTTCAAGCAGTCTTTGTTCTAATTATCTATAGCTTCTGCAGCTGTGTATTTTCTCACAGCACAAGCAGAACTCCTTGTCTAGGTCTCATACATCTATTCATTATTTTCCTGACACAAGCAGAAATTATCTGCTTTCCTGTAAATTTCCAAAACATAAGCAAAGATTATAGCTGCGCATATTTCATGACAATACAAGGTTAGAAAGCTTCTGCAATTCGTACAGATTTTATGCAGTGTGAAATAGAATAAATGTGTTAACCCTTTTCAAGCCTTAAATGCACTAAGCATATTACTAATACATACACTAATACATATTTTTCTGACATTTCCCCCCTTTTAATACTTTTATTCTACTTTCAAAATAAGCATAAACAGTTTTTTCTTCTCCTAACCTCTTCCCACTTAGGATTTGCAGTTAAGGGAGTCATTCAATTTAAACTTATGAAAGTATTTTCAATCTTTTAACAGTTCTTCAAACTCAGTACTTTGATATAGGGTTTCAGAAACTGACATGTCTATAAAGTCTTTAATCAGTCTTTTCATGCAGGGGATGCCACAGCAAACACATACTCCCAGTAGGACCATTCCTACACAAAAAGCAATTAGAATGTTTATTAGGATAGTACCCCACCCCCCAAACCATTTCTGGAAAAAGTCTGTCAGTGGGTTTGGTCCTGGTTTGGTCATGGCCGACACTTGCTGAATTACCTCAAGGTGATTGTCTATCTCGTGTTTATGGTCAAGAATATACGAACAGCACTCCTCCTGGATTAAAGCGCAAGTACCACCTCTTGCCACTAGGGTGAAGTCGAGAGCCATGCGGTTTTGAAGCACTACAGTTCTCATGGCATTCAGTTCATCAGTCACCAATTCGAGAGTGAAAAAAGTTGCATTACTCATTACTTTGAGAAGTTTAGACAGTTTTCTCAGCTCCCAGATCGATTTTGTTGTTCCATATGCTGGTAATATGCCTGCCCACGGTATAACAGTATCACTCAAGTCCATGTGTGTCAGTCCATCGCCTATAGAATGATGGTTTTTCCAGCGTGCATCGATTTGCCCCACTGGATTTACAGGTTTCTTGACAGGTTTCTTGTCGACCTCTCTGACATTCCGAATTTTTCCTCGAGGTAAAACTGCAGTGTGTCATATGGCCGGAACCAGGTAGCCCAAAAAACAACTGCAGGACCAATTCTCAGGTAACCACTTGTATGCCTTTTTGCCACATACAAAATAACAATCCTCTACTTTAGTAGTAACTTTACTATGAATATACACTTGTCCTGCATGAAACATTTTTCTATCAATTATAGACAGTTGTTTATAGAGAACAGAATTATGTTTTACTTCATCAATTGTTTTTTGCATCAGTTCAAGAAATGAATCATAGTTTGTATTACAATAAGAACCTGCATTGTTAGCTTTAGTGTAACATTTATAAGGAACAGTCACATTGCAATTGCTCCAACCCACCTGAACAGTATCATTTTTATAAAAACACACAGTTCCCTTTTGTGGAATAGACAAGTGCAATGCTATTTTATCTTGTGATGTAACGGTTGAAGTATCATAAATCAAGTTTTCCCAGGTCTCGTTGACCCCTAGGGGGACTACAGTCATTAATAACCCCCATATGCTGTCAGCAAAGCTGTGCAAATCCAGCAATTCGAAACACTGAAAGTCTCAGCATACACATATTTAATTGCCTGGTAAGTGTTGAAGTTTGGGTGCCAGTTTATGAGTAACGCTTCACGTTTATTCAGTTCAGTTTGTGCATCTGGAAAAAGGAATGGCCACAACAAAAAGATTATTGTCACTAGTACAGTTAACAGGATGATTATGCAATACTTCTGAGGAAATGGTTGTTCTTCATTCCTGTTTTTTCTGGATTCTATCATTTTTGCTCTTGACATGTGACAAGATTTTTGTCCATTTCAAAGTTCTTGACTAGGTTGCAGTGCATCAGGTGGATCCACGAGGCACGCTCTGCGATCTTGACTGCAGTGGGTGTCGACAGAAGCACTTGATATGGACCTTCCCACTTTGGTGACGTCCAATTCTTCTTTTTTATTGCCTTCACCCAGATCCAGGTTCCTGGAGCCACTGCCACTTCTGATGGTCTGATTTGTTCTTTATCTGAAACAGAATTTGACTGCAACATATGTTTAGAATTCAACAAATTTCTCATATACTCTGCTAGTGTACAGTCGGCTTCCTGGTCTGCGGGCATGAGAAGTTTCCACTGAGGTATATAATAAGCCCTTCCAAATAGTTTCTCAAAAGGAGTCAATCCTTTTGCATTCGGAACAGTTCTCATGCTCAACAGTGCCAGGGGCAGACAGTACACCAATTTCTCTTTGTTTCCTCTATTAACTTTCTTAGCTTACTCTTTAAAATCCCATTATACCTTTCAACTAACCCTGCAGATTGCGGATGATATGCACAATGAGTCTTTAAAGAAATACCAAAATGCTTACTTAGCTGTTGTATGGTTTGGTTTACAAAGTGTGTACCGTTGTCACTATAGATCCTTTCCGGAATGCCGAATCTAGGGATGATTTCTTTAACGAGGATTTTCGCTATGGTAGCCGCATCTGGATTTTTAGTCGGAAAGGCTTCCACCCATCTGGAAAACATATCTACAATGACAAGACAATACTTCTTATTTTCACATTTGTTCAATTCTATGAAATCCATACAGATAGTGTGAAACGGATATGGTGGTGTAGGGAAACTCCCTTGCTTGGGCTTTAACGCCCCTTGTGCATGATGTTTGTTACAAATGTGGCACATTAAACAAAATTTTTTAGAATAGTTTAAGAATTCATATGTCATGAACACTTGGTTCACCAGCTGTACCATCCCCCCTGTTGAGACATGGCATTGCCCATGGCTCAACAAAGCTGCATATCTAAACAAATTAGATGGTAATATCAGTTTCCCTTCTTTAGAGATGTACAGCCCCTTTTCGAGAATTGCTCCTCCTTACAGATCTTTGTTTTTCAGCCTGTGTAGTAAGTGTCTGCATTGTCTTTAACATTTCTAAGTCTAAAATCTCAGAGCGTTGTAATTCCTCATTCAAAAATACTTCTGAAGCTGCCTGTTTTGCAGCTGTATCAGCTCTTGCATTACCTTTTGAAATCCTATCCTGTTGCTAGGTATGAGCTGTGCATTTACAAATAGCTACTTTCTGAGGTAACTGAATAGATTCTAAAAGATCTAAAATAAACTGTGCATGATTGATTGGTTTGCCAGTAGATGTTATCATTCCTTGATTTTTCCACTGTTACGCAAAAACATGTACAGTAGAAAAAGCGTACTGGCTGTCAGTAAAAATGTTCACACATTTACCCTTTGCTAAGGTACATGCCCGTGTCAAGGCAATCAATTCTGCTGCCTGTGCAGATAAATTGTGTGGTAAAGGTTTCGCTTCTATAATCTCAGTATCAGAAACTACTGCATATCCTACTAGGTTCTGTCCTGCAGGACCCCTTTTGCATGAGCCATCCATGTAGTATGTTACCTCGGCATCATCCAAGGGAACATCCGTGAGATCTTTTCTAGGCAGTGTCTTTTGCTCAGTCACCTGCAGGCAGCTGTGTGGTGTGCCATCTGCAGGGGTTGGGAGCAAGTTAGAAGGGTTCAAAGTTGTGCATCGTTCAATTGTCATATGAGGTTGGCTCAACAATATAGTTATGCAGGAAAGATGCCTAGCAGGTGAAAGATATGCTACCTTCTCTTGCAGTAAAATAATCGCGACTGCATGAGGCACTCTCAAAGTGAGAGGGTGGAACAAAACTACTGAGGCCGAAGCCTGTACTGCCATTGCAGCTGCAACTACTGCTTGTACACAATGGGGTAAAGACCGTGCCACTGGGTCTAGTTGTGATGAATAATAAGCAATAGGGTGTTGCTTGTCCCCATGCTGCTGTGTTAACACTGATGTCAAATGTTCTGATAAAGTTTTTGTTTTAGTCTTACTATAGTAGTACTGTAGAGGAGCTTTTCTCCCCGGGCCTCCACTGAAAATGGACATGTATCCAGTTGGACTAGCCCGGTTAACAAATGTAAAATAAATAAAATAAATAAATAAATAAATATAACCTTGCTTACAATCTACAGTTTGGAAAAAATGTTTATGATAGTTTGGTAATCCTAAAACTAATGAGGACGCTATTAACTGTTTCAGTTTGCAGAAAGCAGATTCCATTGTAACAAATCCTGTGCTGCCATAGGCTTTTTATATATCAGGTTAGTCAGCGGTGGAGATTCCAAAGCATAGTTTGAATCCAGCTCCGGCAAAAATTAGTCATACCCAAGAAGGACATAATTTCCTTCTTAGTAGTGGGTTTTGGTGCTTGCAAAATCGCTATTTTTCTGTCCTCATCTAATGTCCTACCCTCTTTGGATATTCCATATCCTAGGTATTTAACTTGTTTTTTCCAAAGCTGCAGTTTATTTTTGTTTACTTTATGTCCTTTAGTGGCTAAAAATTGTAATAGCGCTATGGTATCTTCTTTGCAATCTTGCTGGGTGGGGCCGCCAGCAGGATATCATCAACATAAAGTAAAATCTGACTGCCTCTTGGTGGGGTAAATCCCGCGAAATTGCTTGCCATTTCTTGTGAGAATATCGTTGGACTTTCACAATATCCCTGTGGTAGTCGCGTATATGTATATCTTTTCCCCTGAAATGTGAATGCAAACCAATATTGGCTGTCAGGGTGTATCAGTATCGAAAAGAACGTATTGCTGATATCTACTACAGAAAAATATTTCTGTTGAGGTTTTAAATCATTCAACAGGGTGTGTGGGTCTGGCAATGTAGGTGCCCTTGGTATTACTGCGTCATTTACAGCTTGTAAATCTTGGACCATATGCCATTCTCCATTCGCTTTCTTAACAGGAAATAAGGGTGTGTTACATGGTGAATCAGGAGATTCCACCAGCACCCATTCCTTAAGTAAAGCTGCGATAATAGGTTTGATTCCTACCTCTGCATATTTTCTTAAGGGATACTGACTTTTCTGTGGTCTAAATGCTGACTTTGGCATGATAGTAACTGGTCACACTGTACGAATAAGTCCTACATCTGACTTTCCTGTTGACCAGAGAGTTTCTGGTATATTCTGTAAGGCATTCTCTTCCTCCTTTAATAGGAGCGCTAATCAGCTTACCTTGCTAGACTGCAAGTGCACGACTGGGTGGCTCTGAGTTATCCAATTCAACTTCTGCATTTGTATTCCCTGTTCTGATAGTTATAACTCTGTCTACTTTTCACATCTCATGACTTTTTCTCCTAAGTCTACCCATTTTACATTCTTGTTCTTAGTTAAGCTAAAGTGGTAATCAATTAGATTTATAGAGTGCAAAGAACTCCTGGAGCAATGAACAGCTGGCTACATTGTTCCCTTCCATGTCCCAGTACAGATTACGTAATATCAATCTGTTTGCACGATTTCTAAACAATTCTTGCTCATATTCCTTATCAGGTCCTGGTGTGTTACAATAATACAGAGTACAGTGCAACAAATGTTGTTTATCAATGTCAAGGGAGGGGAACTTGCTGATGGCTACGTTCATCAACTCTTCGGTCACTGCCCCTGGACCAGTCATAACCAAGTCCTGGCTGTACCAATAGAACATTTCACCCTCTGATTGCACTTCAAAGGTATCAATTTGTTGCTGTGCTTCCATACCCTGCATAGTCGGAACTACTGCTATACCAAATAGCTGCATAAGGTCTCTGCCCAAGAGGTTTACTGGGCATTTTGCGGAAACAACAATTTTGCTTTTCTGGGTCAATCCTGAAACAGGATCAGTTATTGCAATATTATGGGAGAGGGGCTCCCGATACAGCTGTCCATTAGCTGCTTTCACTAGTATGTAATCAGGTGACTCTGAATTCTCTGGCAGTTTGGAGGGATGTATCAGGGTCTGTGATGCCCCTGAGTCACACAAGAATTTGACTTCCCTCCCTTCCACCAAGAGTGTAACTTCTGGCTTTGTGTCTGCTAAATAGAGCTCTAAGCTCAATAAAGCTAAATCCAATATTTCATTTTCTTTACTATCCGTAACTTCCTGCACTTCCTCTATTACTTCTATCACATTTTTATTTGTCTTTTCTCCGCTATCCCCTTCTAGTGATTCTTGACTATCATATAGTCAGTCCTCACACTCCTTGTCTTCCATGGTTGCCTTCTTGTTTTTCTTGCAACCTCTTGCCAAGTGTCCCTTTTTACCGCATTTAAAACATTCACCCCTTTTCTTTCGCCCTTCAAAGTCCTCTGATCGCTGATCAGATTGTTTGTTTCCCTGGGCATTTCTCTTGCCCTTTTTCCTGGACTGTACTACATAAACTTCTGCTCCATCTTCTACAGAAAATACTTGGGCTTTCTTTTTCTTTTTGCTATTAAAATGCCTTTTGGCATGCCTAGCATATTCAAGTAATGACTGTAGCCTGCTTGTACGATGATCTACCATGTGCTTTGTAATAAAACTGCTTATGGGTGCAATGCTGCCTTTCAAAAATGCATTCTTTAACTGCTGCTCATATGGGGAATCTTGTATCTGATCTTCAGGAACCTGCATTCCACAATGGTTATTAAAACATTCTAACAGTCTGGCATAATATCTGTCAATAGTTTCACCTTCCTGTTGGATGCATTGATTAATGTAAGTCCAGTGGGAGGGGTCTGAGCGCAGCGTCACGGGGATTCCAGTTGCCACTAATCATGTGCCAATCTGGTCCCACAATTTGTCTGACTACTTTTTCTACCTCTTCTCCGTTTAAATTATAACTTAGCCTCATTCCTTGTAAGTCTTCTAAGAACTTTCTGAAATTAACTTTTGGATGGGGAATTCCCTCAGTGGCTTTCCGGATATCTTCCGGAGTCCAGGGTCTATACACTAGAATAGTTGGGTCCTGACCTTCTTGCCCTGCCTGAGGATTAGGTACTTCTATAAGTGGGCATATTTCTTCTTCACTCATAGATCATGAATTCCTACCCATTTGATATATTTCAATGTCCCCTTTTGAGTTACCTGCCCATGTTCGAGACCTGGTCTCGATGGGATCTCTAATAAACGGTTTTGCTTTCATAATGTCTCTATTTTCAGTGACAGCAGGATATCGTGGGGGTGGACTAACCTGTTCATGTGCTTCATATTCTGGTAAAGGAGGTGGAGGGGCCAATGCTATTACTAAGTTATTGTCCTTCTTATCTAAAAACATTGCATTTGATTTATTATTCTTTTGTTCCCTACTGTTTACCTCCTCAATCCACCTGTGTGCCTGAGGAATTCCTAATTGGCGCTGCTTTTTTACCCGACCTTTAGAATCAGTTTTAAGCTGTTTGACAAGTTTGATAAGTGAGGATTTTTCTAATTTACCGTCAAATTCATACTTATTAACCCACTTTGAGTAGTATTTAATATTATCAGCACGCTGTGACTGCATGTATTTTGCGTCTTCGGTTAACGGCGGATTTTGGGGTCTTTTTGTGCAATTATTACCCATTTTATTCTACCCTTTTTAATCGTTATGTAACTCCTTATTTTTAATGTGGTACCACAGATTTTGTTATAGTCTTTTCAGAATGACTGCCTACCTACTCTGTTTCCCTGATCTATGACAAGACAGTAATCTTTTCTGCCCCTGACTTGTAAAAATAAAGTCCTGACAAAAATAATACAAATCTAGTCCCTGATCTAAAACAGAAAAAAAGTAGATTCACCTTACCTGAGCCTTCGTGATTGATCACCTGGGTCATGAAAAATCCTTCAGTCGCAGATCAGAAAGTGGCTGGCCTCTTTTGTATGACAATTCAGTTGGAGGGCTTTTCAAAATAAGAAAAACTGATGTGGTTTCTTCCCCGTACGGTTTCAAGCCACTTGGCCTGTCTGATCTGAGGCGAAGTGAGGGTTTCTGGTCCGAAGGACCAATCTGTCAAAGGAAAAAATTTCAAAGACCAATACACGTAAGGTTCAGATAAGGTACATTTAATAACTTGCTGCAAGGAGACAAAAACATACAAATACAGGATTTTGCCTAACTACTAACAGGAATTATGGTATTCTTATACTGTTCTACAAGGCATTGCCTTCTGTGGTTGACGTAATCAAACACAACTTTCAGTATTGTTCTACAGCAGATGTTACTCAGATTTTCTGCTGACATGACTGGATTTATGAAAAACATTTTGAGAAAAACAACCTGGCCTTGGTGGGCTCTAGCCCGTTACAAGCTTCTATTGTGTAGTTCTAATACATGTGTTACATTTCAAGGTACTTTTCTAGCTCAGACATGAGCAAGTGCCGATTGCAGTTCATATTTTCAAGCAGTCTTTGTTCTGGTTATCTATAGCTTCTGCAGCTGTGTATTTTCTCACAGCACAAGCGGAACTCCTTGTCTAGGTCTCATACATTTATTAATTATTTTCCTGACACAAGCAGAAATTATCTGCTTTCCTGTAAATATCCAAAGCATAAGCAAAGATTATAGCTGTGCATATTTCATGACAATACAAGGTAGGAAAGCTTCTGCAATTCGTACAGATTTTATGCAGTGTGAAATAGAATAAATGTGTTAACCCTTTTCAAGCCTTAAATGCACTAAGCATTTTACTAATACATACACTAATACATATTTTTCTGAGAAAGGGAAAGTCGTGTAACAGGTAAACAGCTTCATATAGCTGGGAAGGATGGGTGAGGAGAAGGGAAGCCTCACATAAAAATGGAAAAAACATATTTACAGATACGAGGATATGCTACAAAAATATGCATGTTTACAGATGCAAGAATATGCTACAGCATTTAGTTCAAGAATCAGTTTACAATGCCAAAACATGGGTAAAAAAATGGAATTATGCTTAGCAGAGCTTTTTGGATAAGATGTAGCTATAATGAATGAGGTGGCTTGTGCTACAGCAGATCATTATATAGAGAGGTATGAAGACATTAGAAGAGGCAAGTGAGACAGAAAAAAGGTGAAAGGAGAGAAACATGAGAGATGAAAAGAGAAGGGCGGAGTTGGATGAATGAGAGGCAGTAAGTAAAGGGAATTACAAGATGAGATAAGGAAGGATGAAACAGGGATAAAGGATGTGAGATGCAGTGTTATTATTCATTTTACAAATGGACACTAGCTTTATGGATGACTGAAAGTTTGACTATTTGTTGAAGTCATCTGTACATACTGTTTATAAATACTGTTGAAAAGAAATGTTTATATGTCACATGGAAATATTTAAATGCTACATATAAGTTACTACCCTATATAAAACATTATGTAAGATATCCATCTGAGTGTCATCCAGGTTTGTAACCCCATGCCTGAAACTTCATATTGGTACATGCCCGTTAAATTAGATTGGCTATATTGTCACATATCTGTGCTCTTCTATTTTTTCTTGTTGTTTGGAATATAACAGCAACACGTTGTTGATACAGGGTACAATGAGTTCATTATATACAATTCTTTCTGCTTGTTGGGAGGCAAAGCAGAGTTGATGCAGACTTGATGTGTATGTATGTGTAAGAGGAGAAACCTAGGAGGCACTGTAGACTAGATTTTGTGAAAAGGCAACAGCACTGCAGCTAGGACAGGGTGAAGGAAGTGGCTGCCATGAGGGGAAAGCTATTATATGATGGGATACTTACCTCAGAAGAGTTGCTGATCACATGTAAGTGCAGTACTAACATTTATTTGTTTAAGCAGGCATGGATGGGTCTATATCATAATGTCGAATGCTGACAAGTTCGAAGCACTAAACTTCGAACTTGACAGTTCGAAGTGTAAAAATGTCAAAACATATAACGGAGATTGCCATAGAGTGCAGGAAGGGACGATTTACCTTTACTGCACTGTAGTGCGATGTCAGAGTTGGTATATTTAAGTAGCGAGGGTGTGGGTGGTGCAGGGGGGCGGGGTTTTTTTTGTTGTTTTGTTTTGGGTTTTGAGTGCTTTTTTTTTTTTTTTGACATTCAATGTTTTTAGACTTTGAACTTTCAAGTTCAAAGTTTGAAGCTACAAAGTTGTCAGCATTCGACAATCTGATATAGACCCGGCATGGATAACATCCCGTCTGATTAAACAAATCTCTTTAGAGGTTAAAAACTGCAGCAAGGAGCACTTCTGAGGACTTTTTGTTTTTTTGGTGCTCAACGTTGAGGTGAGAAATGTGCTGGTCTGGAAAGTGAACACAGTGCCAACAGTCCTTCCTACAGCTGTGGAGGTCAAGCAGTAGGGTCAGACAACATAGGACTGTATCATGTAATATGGGAAAAATTTGATAGGTTAGTTAAGTGAAGACGGAGGTAGGAAGGGACATTGGAGATTTGCAGATGCTGTTTTTGCTTTTCTTCTTGTTCTTTTTATTAAACTTATCTTTCATGGCCAGGAAGAACAAATAACAGAATGTCACTGCAACAATGTAACTAGCAACAAATAACAGAATGATACTGCAACAATGTAACTAGCAACAAATAACAGAACGATACTGCAACAATGTAACTAGCAGCAAATAACAGAATGATACTGCAACAATGTAACTAGCAACAAATAACAGAACGATACTGGAACAATGTAACTAGCAACAAATAACAGAACGATACTGCAACAATGTAACTAGCAACAAATAACAGAACGATACTGCAACAATGTAACTAGCAACAAATAACAGAACGATACTGCAATAATGTAACTAGCAACAAATAACAGAACGATACTGCAACAATGTAACTAGCAACAAATAACAGAACGATACTGCAACAATGTAACTAGCAACAAATAACAGAATTATACTGCAACAATGTAACTAGCTGATGCTAGACTAAGACATGAGGGGCAGTCTTACTATACTATACTGCTTTGCATTCCTGAAACACTGAGGACATAGATGGGATTAATGTATGCACAAGGCAGAAGTTTTATTTTACTATATTTTATCTTGTTTTATTTTTATTGTATTGTTTGCGTATATGCAAAGTTGCCTATTGAGTAAGTCGATAGGCAAGGCAGGTTGAGATCTTCTGTTTGTGTAGGAAGAAGGGGTGGACAGGTTTTCAGACTTGCATCACTGTTCTCCTAGTAGAAGGTTTTTTTTGTGAAGGGAAATATTTAGGTGTAGTAAGGGAGAAGGCATGAGCTCAGCAGTTGAGCAGGCAGGTTAACCAGGGGGAGGTGTACCTAAACACCCTGCAAATAGGGGGATTCTTGGTATCCTTAGATATCCAAAAGTCACTAGGTATAGCTCCAATGAAGCAGTTATTAGTTGTTTGGAAAGAGGAATATCTGTGCCTACACAGAATGTCTGGAGTGAGTCAAACACCTTTATCAAGAGGTAGAAAATTTTGGCAAGACTGAAGAGAGGGAGATACAAATTGCAGTGTTGCTCGAAACAAAGCTCAAAATGGAAGAAGCTGTTAGATTGTATAGGAAAGTGTACAAGACAGTAAAAATATCATGCAGCCCCAGAGGGGGAAACAAGAAGTCATTAGTTTCCTGCAAGGAGAGTGAGATAATGGATTTTTTTTTTTGGGGGGGGGCATGAAGTTGGGCATACCGCTCTACCTCTTAGTGCAAGAAATCTGGTCAAAGCCACAATCAGTGGGGGGACAGAGGTCCAAAAATAGATACAATTTTAAATATTGTTCTTCTAAACTTCAGTAATAGATACAATAACAAGTTTTGCATTGTCATGAATTTTCTGAAAACTATGATGTTTGAAACTTAAAACTGTGTCAATATTTTCTGACTTCAATCCTCAATGATTTGTCAGAAAAACAAAACTTTTATGAGGAACAGACAAAAAAATCTGAGGCAAAAAATGTGGACATTCTGTGAAAATGAGGACAGTTGATATGTACGAAGTAGGGTAATGAGTGATGGCGCGAAGGCTAAGGAGGGTATGACACTCTTTGCTCCAGTCTACATCTGAACCTGGATTATGGTCAATGTTGGTAGAACTTCTTTGGAAAGGGAAGGAGGTTTAAATAGAATATGAAAAGGAAGTTCTGACTGGGGGTAACTTCACAGTTGTCCTAGACTAGCAAAAGGACATTTTTGGTGACAGTGAAGTGCCACAGGCATTGTCTCCAGAGTTGTAAGAAGAACTATGAGAGACCGACTGTTTCTGGTAAATGAACAGAACTTACAGGGGCGAATGGCTGTTCACTATAGATAACAGAGTGCAGTTTAGCATACTAAATGGGTGATTAGTGGAACAGAAAGATTTGGAAGACATGAAAAAGGGGAGGCTGGAGAACAGAAGTGTTTCAAATCATACCACAGTTACAGCAGTAGTGGATGGGGTGGCAGTGAGAAAGATAGTATATAGAGGTGAAGTGTTGGACACTGTAAAGGAAAGCACCAGCATAAGTGGCTTGAGGGACTAGAACAGGAAGCAGTTAGAGAAAATTGTGCAGATGTTCAGGTTAGTAGCAGAATTAAAACAGACTTACTAAAAGTGAGCTGAAGGCAATGGATGTGGAAGAGAAGGTGCGAGGAGGACAGAAAAGGAAACACAGACCATGAAAAAGGAAAGAGAACTTAGGAAGGTGCAAGTAAACTAAGCTAAAGCTGTAGCTGAGCAAAATAACTGGTAGATGAAAGTGCAGGGGTTGAAATGGAAAGATAAGATGGCAGAGGGTACCCAAACTGAAGCAGAGCTGAAGAGAGAGAAAAGCAGTGAGGAGGGAGAAAAAGACAGCCTGGAGACGTAGCTGGCATTCAGGAGGAAGGAAGAGCAGAGGGCAAAATGAATGACAACGTTCTTAACTGAGTAGGGTAGAGACATTGCAAATGAAGAGGATTAAGTCAGGTATTTTCAAAGTTGTAAGCAGGATTGTTTGTAGCAGAAAGATAGTAAACAGAGAGGAAGAGAGGTAGATGGTAGAAAACTGGTGAAGGCAGGATGCTAAGTGAGAAAGAAAGGGATAGGCTGAGAGGATGTATTGAAGAGAAAGAAGTACATTCAGGGATGCTGCATCTAAAGGAGGGGAACTGAAGAGCTGGTGATTTCTGAACGGACCATACAAGTTGATGTGAGAGGACAAATGGGAAGCTTTTGAGGGAACTTATGAATGATATCATAATATGGGAAGGAGTACCCACTTCCTGTGGGGAAAGAAGTAATAAACCTATTGTCCAAGTGGCAGGAAGGGTCGGATGACCCTTTGAACTATAGACTAGTTTACTTGATCAGTGGTGATGCAGAAGTAGCAAGGGGTTCAGCAGTCAGATTAGAAGTAGTGGGGGGTTGATTGAGGAGAAGTAGGTTGGGTTTATAAGGGGGAATGTCATCCATGGATCACTGGAAAAAGCTGTTGTAGTTAGAAAAGGAATGGGAATAAATGTATGGATTGGTATTATCTGATATTTAAGGAAGCATTTGTTACTGTGGATTGTGTTTTCTATTGGAAGCTTTGAAAGGAGCAGATCTAAGTAATGGTTTCATTAGAGGGGTTACTTCACTACATAATAAGTTCATATGTCCATAGGTGTGTGATGGGCTAACAACCACAGGGGCCTTTTAAGCCTAGCCATGCATCCCAAATCTCTGACAAGTTATGGTACCCTTGATAAGTGTAAGCAGGGGCTTGGGAAGTAAAACATTTACAAGCAGGGACCTGGGAGACAAACTATTTACAGGCTGCCTGTGTCCATTAGAAACATAGATACCAAACCAGGGATGAAATTCCTGTTCCCCATCCAGTTGCCTAAGTTACACTTGAATTGGGTTAGGGAGGAACTCTGCTTCACTTGGATAGGGAGCCTGGCCCATAGAAGGGGTAGTCTCTGTGTCTCTCCAGCAGGTCCTATTTATATCAAGGCAAGGCTTAAGTCTTTAGAACAGGTAACTCTGGTGCTGTTTGTTTTGTGGATATGCAGGAGGTCCATCAGAGGGGGTCTGACAATGCCTTGTATGCCAGGTATAGATCTACCCTCAAAAGCCTGTAGGAGACAGAATACAAGGATAGAGTCTTGATGCGTTCTGCAGAGGACATGTTATTTATGTTCTGTATTCTTTTAGTGAGGAATCTCTGTGGACATTCCAGTTGTTGGATATGCCTGGTTAGGTACATACCAAAGGGGACATTGTACTCAATGATAGGTCTGATGAATCCAAATACAGTGTAACAATGACTTCCTTGGACCTAGATGCCATACCTTTGTTTATAAGTTGCACAACATAGAATGATTTTCTCACTACTGTAGACACATGATGGTCAAAGGCTAGATTAATGTCTATGTGTGTCTCCATGTCCCTGACTACTGGGTGAACCTTTAGGGGTGTGTTGTCAATAATATAGTTACCAGAGATGAATGACTTCCCAAAGGATACTATTATGCATTTCTTGGCATTTAGTTTTAGAATATGGCTCTAACACCAGCTGTTTGTCTGTGTCAGTCCTTCCTGGAGAACATTTGTGTCAGTGTGAGATTCAATGACAGATCCTAATTTGCAATTATCTGCAAATGTAGTCAGCCAGAGGCCATTGACTTTGGCCTTGACTTCAAAGAATAAATGCCAAAAAGGAGCAGTCCCAGGACCGATCCCTGAGGGACTCCACTTTTGACTGGTTTCATTGTTGAGGTGGACTTACCAGAGAAGACATTTCACTAGAGGGTGTGCATCATTCTCCCATATTAGTGAGGACCAGATTGAGTATGGTTGAACCCTTTGTTGGTGTATTGACAATCTGGTCTAGGGACTTTGTGTTTACTTAAAAAGAACACAAAAGACCAAGGCACAACGAAAAACCAATAAATAAATGAAGTGCCACCGACTGCTGGAGACTTTGTGTTTACAAAACCCAGGAATCTCTGTATCTGCATGTTTGGTGTTGTATATGATTCCTAGTTAATAGCGGGGTAATTAAAATTACCCATGAATATGGTATTGGGTTGGATGTTGAGTATTTCCAATAAGTATAAACAAATGATATGGGTTTCCTGGGTCATAGAGGGGATTTATAGCTTTCAAGAAACTGATATTGGATTTTGCCTATGGTGATTTGAACATGGAGAAGCTTGAGTGCATTGCCCCGTTTGACCAGCCTTTATGTATATTTATTTTTGATGTAAATTGAGATCCCTCCACCTTTAGTTTCTGACTGTGTAGTAGCTGGTCTAAATGTGTGAAAGGCATTATAATCCTGCACTGTCGGTGTGGTCTCTGCGGCTTTAAACCATGTCTCAGTGATCACAGACTGAGAATAGAGGTCAACAGAGTGAGATCAAAAAAACTGAAAGTAGGGAGAGGGATGATGCAAAGATGCCCCTTGTCCATATATCTCTCTTCATTAGTTTTTGAAGTTCTAGCTTGACAATTGTTGGAGTGATTGCCAGAACAAAAGTGAGTAGATGGAAAAAGTTCAGTTTATGTCATTGCAGGTGTTTGCATGATGTTGCTTAGGAGAGAGCCAAAGTGAGGTCAGTTGGTATCCTGAATAATCCCCAAAGTTGTCTTCTCCTTCCTGCCAAGGTTAAGAACCTAGAAAAAAAAAAGATCTTCTGTAGGGTCTTCCATAGTTGGGGGGGACGGGTTATACTAGCTGCCTGATAAAATTGTCAAGTCCAGTAATTAGCTTGTGTCACTCATGCCCTCTAAGAGCTTGTGCCCAGGGCAGACAACTCCTTTGCCCTGCTGTAGCTGATTTAGGAATATTAAGGTGGATTTGATAAACATATTAAATATGTTTCAGGAGTCTTGGTTGGAGAATAGGATTAAATGTCATCCAAAGCAATCAGTTATTGCACTGAAAGAGATGAACAGTTTTAATGAAATGGAGACAGGTGCCAATAGTATGGAATGAAGTCACATAGTTAGGACTGAAGGAACTGCCAGAGATTGAGGAAATATTATTGTTTAACCTGAAGAAAAAGTTGAACAGTTGTTGGGTAGATGGGTAGGAAAGGCCGTCATACAACTGATGCATGTACTGGTAATTAGAATGATTGAATTTAACTTATATTTTTGTTACAGATAAGGCATCCCAGCAATGGAAGACAGGTAACGGACAAGTTGTAGGGAAATGAAAGGATTGTTTTCAAATGAAAAGTCCCACAAAGGAATAGTTTGTGAGAAGCAGGTGCTCAGATGGTGTGTCATGTGATATTAATATTAGAAAGGAACAAAAATAAAATTAAGGATTTCATAATGTTACAGAATGTGTTTGACCATAGGCATGTAGGATTGCTAAAGTTTAGAGAAAGAGAAATGAAGAAAGAAGTTCACAAATGGATTGGACTAAGTATCCCCATAAATAAAGATGACCTGATTGACTTCTTCGAATCAGTCTCCAGAGCCGGGGACGAGGGTAAGGCAGTCCACACAGCCTATCTGGACCTTGGCAAGGCCTTTGACACCATCCCCCACTCTGGAATCATAGATAAACTTACTAAGCAGGGCATTAATCCCTACATCACTTGATGGGTTTCCAGCTGGCTTACTGACAGAACCCACACTGTAAAAGTAGCTGACTTCAAATCCAGCTCCAGACAAGTGACAAGTGGAGTACCTCAGGGTTTAATCCTGGGACCTCTCTTGTTTGGCATTTACTTCTCTGAAGTACAGGCCAGCACTAAGGGACTCTGGCTAACAAAGTTTGCAGATGACTGCAAACTGGGAGCCATTATTGAATCCCCAAATGATGTTGATGCTCTACAAAAGGGCCTTACAGAAACAGATGCTTGGTGCCAGAGTCATGGGCTCAAGCTCAATGCCAAGAAATGTATAGTTATCCCCTTTGGGAAAAAAACATGTACCTGTGAATTACCACATAGGAGGCAGTGCAGTAAACACCGAAAGTGTGATAAGAGACTTGGGGAAACAGGTGGACAGTGGTCTCACCTTCAATAACCACATCGCCACAACAGGTAGGAAATCCTTCTATGTGACACACCTCATCACTAAGGGCTTTTCATCCAGAAAAAAGGAGGTCATTGTCCTACTGTCCTCATCCCTCATTAGACCCATTATAGAATACAATGCCCCATTTGGTATGTACCTCTCAAGACATCTGCAACAACTGGAAAGGCTGCAGAAATACCTCACTAAAAGAACCACAGGCCTAAAGCAGATGCCCTATGCTGATCACCTTAAAAAACTCCAGCTATACTCTGTCACATATCATCTACTCCAAGGCGATCTCTGCTTAACATACAAGGCCATGTCAAACCCAGAGCTGTTGGACATGCTACACTTAAAGAAATCCCAATCCCTCAGAGCCACACGCTCCAGGGATCTAAACCTTGTCATAACAATGAACAAAACATGCTGGAGGGATAGGTTCCTGACCCACAGACTCCCCAGACTCTGGAACAGACTCCCCATACATGTCAAGCAGAGAGCCTCTTTGGCCCTCTTCAAAAGGAACCATGATGATTGGATGGGAGAAAGGAAATTCACCCTGAGGATCACGTCAGTCATCCTGCTAGACAGGGGTTCAGGGAAGTAAATAGTGTGGGAAGAAATAGCCAGGGAATTGTTATGGCTAGGCTTGAATAGGCCCTAGGGCCAATAGCCTACTACCAACCTATGAGGTTTATGCTAAAATTTGTTGAAATTTATAAACCAAAGATATTTATAGACCACAGTTTATAGTCCAGATGGGTGGTCACATTCTGAAACTACCCAATCCCATCAGTCATTACCTAACAGTGATTCATTTCAGCCTTTACTAAAAGAATTGCTTTCCCACTCTTGGCTCTGTTCCTGTACCATTCCAGGGTAATATCATTTTTTTTTCTTTTTTATATGTCTTCATATAATTTATGCTAACTCCCTTTTTTAATCTGTCTTAAACCAATATTCCTGATTCACCTGTTGGCCAGTATAGGCTGTTAACTCTATGATGTCACCATACCACTGTTTGACATGCTCAACTCAATACTTCCTCTTTTGTGATTTTCTGTAGAGGGAAACCTTTACCCTCTGCCACCAATACTACTAATTATTTTCTTTTTTTTATACTCATTTTGCATTCATCTTTTATAATTGTTCTTTATCTTTCATATTTATCTCAAATGCATTCATGTTGTATATTTTGGTATTTATAATCTTCTTTTACCACCGT
>NC_056742.1:540455638-540525638 GCF_019279795.1 Protopterus annectens | reverse complement strand
TCAGAGATGGATCTGAGGTTGTCTTATATCCTAGATGTAGATCACCTCTCATTAACCTGTAGGAGACTGGGTACAGAGATAGAACCTTATGTTGATCTGTGCAGTGTATTTAAACCATTGATTCACCTAACGAGGAGCCTTTGAGGGTGTCTGAACCATTTCAAGTGCCTGGTTAGGTACATATCAAAGAGGGCATTATACTCAATGGCGGGTCCCATAAGGGCTGAGTAGAGTGCTACTCTAACTTTCTTGGACATGGATGATTTCCCAAAGGGCACTATAATGCATTTAATCCATGGCTATGGCACCAGTCATTCATTTGTGTTAGACCCTCTTGTGTGATGCAGGTGTCATGGGGGGATCTACAAATGCTCCCATACATCTCAACTTGCTACCACAAAATATCTGGATAAAGCCAAAAAAAAAAAGGGGAGGACACAGGTCCAAAAATAGGGACATATTTTAAATATTGCTCTTATAAACTTAAAAAGTTGCTAAAACAACAGATTTTTCAATACCATGAATTTGCTATTTAATGACTAAAATCTGCAGTGATTTGTCAGGAAACCACAAATTTTATGAGGATTGGGTCAAAAATATGAGGCAAAAATCTGGACATTCTGAGAAAATCTGGACACTCTAGTGGTATGATAGCTCCCAATTTACAGTCATCTACAAAAATGCCTTTGACATTAGCCTTGAGTTCCAAGAAGTTGATGCCAAACAGAAGTGGACACAACATGGAGCCCTAGGGTACTCCACTGGTGATGATTCTTCTGGTGGAGGTAGTCTCATTTACCCAGAATTATTGGGTTCTATATGTGACCCAGTCAGCAATCCAGCATGTTATGTGGGGATTTATGTCTAGATCTGAGAGTTTGTCAACAATACCTTAGTGAGGTATTGTATGAAACACCTTGGCCAGGTCAAGGTAGGTGGTATGCACCATTTTCTCTTCATCTATAGCCTTGGTGGCCATCTTGAGGAAGTCTACCAGGATGAGTAGGCAAGACCTTCCCTTAGTAAAGCCAAAACAGGATGGGTCCAGTGTCTGTAGGTTGCCTATGTCCGTGTTGATCACATTTCCATGATAATTCATTCCATGGCTTTGCATATTAGACTTGCCAGACTGATGGGTCTGTAGTTCCTGTGGTGGGTTAATGGTCCACTCTTATGAAGAAGGATGACCATTGCATCCCTCTATTCACTTGGCATGTAACCTGTTTTGAGGCTATAGTTGAAGACCTCAAGTGGTCCTGCTAGGTCATGTTTTAAAATATTTAAGTAGCAGCCAGGGGATATTGGCAGGGCACATTGAAGTAGTGTTTTTGCCTTAGAGAGCTCCACCAAGACCTGCTCCCTGTTGATGGAGGGGGGGTCTTCTAGAAGGGATTTCACAGGAACTAATGGGGGCAGTGGGGGACAGTTACAGCTAAATTTATCAGCAAGTAAATTTGCTTTTTCACCCTGGTTAGTGAAGGTTGTGCCATTTACCACCATTTCTGCACACTGCTGAGTGTTACTGTTAAGGTTCCTAAAATAGCTGAAGACCCTGTGATTGTCATTAGACTGGGAGGCTGTCCTAATCTCTTAATTGGCCTTGTTGAACTTTATTGGACCTCTACATTTCTTGTTTAATTGTATCGGAGAGCTCTTGTCTCTTTCTGAGTCGATCTTTTGGATTTTGGTCATGAGTTTTTTTTCTTTTATTATATACCGTGTTAAAGTAAGAATTCCACCAGTGGGATTTGTGTTTGGTATTAGATCTGGGCTTATTTCTGGTAGGTACAGCAGTCTCAATGCAGCCATTTACATGTTTTTACACAATGCATAGGTAGCTGTGTTTTCAGGGTTTGGGGGAGTGTCTAATTTTGACAAATTGTTGCTTAATAAGGTGTTCTTTGCTTTAGAATAGTTCTTCTGATGGTTTAGTTGGATTTTCCTGATTGATTTTTATTTCAAGGGAGACAGCTTTATTGTCTGACCTCACCAATGAGGATTTGACATGAGGGGGTGTAGGTGTAATGCTCTCCGATGTTGGTGAGTACTAGGTACAATATGCTTAATTCTCTGCTTGGAGTGCACACTATCTGGTCCAGGGTATTTGTGTTGATAACGTACAGGAAACATTGTGCCTATGATTTGAGGCAGTATATGTTTCCCAGTCTATAGAGAGGTAAAGTGTCTCATGAATAGAGTGTTTGGTTGGATGATGAGTGCCTCTAGTAGGTCTAGGTAAGAGATGTGAGCTTCGTGGGTCATGGAGGGTGATCTGTAGCTTGCCAGGACATGGTAAAGAACCTTGTCTATGAAGACTCAGATGTGGATGAACTCCTGGGCATTATCCTCTTTAACCAACCTGAGGATGTATCTGTTGCTGATGTAGACTGAGACACCTCTACCTTTAGCTCCTGTCTTCCATGCTGCTTATTAAAATGTGTTGAAGGAACTGTAGCCTTCCACTGCTACAGTCTTTAGTATCGTCTTTCTGTGGCTTTATACCAAGTCTCAGTAACAGCACAGATGTCTACATTCTCCAGATTGAGGAGGGCTTCTAAGGGTATGGAGATTCTTCTTTAGGCACCTAGCATTGAGCAGTAACACCTTAAGGTTGCTTTTAGTTTTTTTTTTTTTTTTTTTTTTGCTATGTGGGTAGTTTTGTCATTTTGACATTGTGACAGTGCCTAAAAAGGCTCCAAGGGGTTGGACAAAGTTTTATCCAATTTCCAAAAGCCAAGGGGGGGGGGGGGGCAGGTGCACACCTTCCCTGAAAAAGCAACCTGGTATGTTAACAAGCTAAAGGTGTTATTGATCAATGCTAGGAGTATCAACAAGAAATTGCATTCCCTAGAAAATCTCTGTACCCTGGAAAATGCTAACGTATGTGCAGTTACTGAAACATCGTCCAAGGTCAGGGAAAGCACTGGCTGTGCATGGTTATAACACCTTTCATACTTTCCAACCACCCACTGAACATGAAATAGCAAAAGGCAGTTTATATCTGTCTATGTAAAGGATAAGCATACCTCAAGACTGGTCAAACAGTATGACATGTTTGAACTAATCCATGTCCAACTAACCATGGAAAAAATCCATTACCATATCCTTGCCCGCTACAGATCCCACACCATGAACCAAGAAACCCATACATCGTGCCTGAAGTTACTAGAATCACTCACCATCCAGCCCACCACCCCTCCACTAATTGGGAGGCATACACAACCACTAACAGGCAGGCCCAAAAATTGACTTGGGAAATTCAAATACCCTGGAACAGATAGCCTGCACTCCCACTAGGGAAACAAATATCCTACATCTGGTACTCACAAATATGGGTGAGCACTGTACCCCCAGTGTGATGTCCTCACTGGTAAGTATCAGATCAAAAACTGGTCTCCCTTGAAATAGAGGTAAAACTGCCCCCCCCCCAATTAACCCCAATAACTTTAAGAATTTTTCTAAGGCAAATTACCCCTTATTAAGGGATGGCATAACTTGTTTCCAAGATCCCCTACACCCAGAAAACACAGAAATCTATGCAGAGATGTACACAAAAAAGTACAACCATATAAACAACTGCATAGAAATGGCAGTACCAGATTGAAATAAACCCAGGTCAAACTGCAAAAACAAGCCAACCTGATAGACCCCTGGTATTAATAGGTTGTATAGCAAAAGAAAAAAAAATCATGTTGAGAAAGAATGTGTGCAACAGAGCAAAAAGTTCCCCATTAGTCTAATAGTCAAGTCTCTAAAAGCAGACTGCGAGTTAAAAATAGCATCCAAAGCTAAAGAAAACCATAAGGCATTTTTCAGTTATATCCACAATCTTAAGGGCAACACCCAACGATGTGCAAAACTGGTTGTAAATGGCATCACCTATACTCAGCCAGAAGATTTAGCAAATCTGCTGATCAACAAATTCAGTTCAAATTTCACTTCCCCATCACTCCCCAGATCTCCCTCAAGAAATACCCACCACCATGTCACCGCCAATTATCAACAAAGAACAGGTTGCCACTGTGCTCTCTAAAACTAAAAATGAAGCTTTAATGAGGCATTACGAAGTATCCGGTTGCCTCTTAAACAGCTTAAATCAGGAGTTATCAGGCCCATTAGGATCTTTATTTAACCACAGCCTCATGAATGGCTTTGTCCTTTATAGAGTGGAGGACAACAACAGTCAGCCCTTTGCATAAACAGGAACCATCTGCTGAACCTGGAAATTACAGACCCATAACTTTGACTAGTATGATATGTAAGGCCATGGAAAGAATCATCATGAACCTGATAAATAATGACATAGGAAACCTCCAAGCACTGGACTCAATCTAGTTCTGCTTTGTCAAGCCAGGTCATGCCTAGTGAATCTGATGGATTTTTTTGAGAAAGTCACTAAGACCATAGAGTAAAACAGTACATACCACATAACCTGACCTAGCCAGAGCATCTGAGAATGCCCCACAAAACTCACAAAACTTGGCATAAATCCCTACACCATCAGATGGATAGCCATTTATCTCATGGACAGGACACACGTGTTGAAGTGGGTGAATCCAGATCCAGCAAGAGGCCAGTTACTTGTGGTATGCCACAGGGCTCAGTGCTGAGACCACTGCTGTTTGGAATATATTTCTCTGAAGTCAACGCTAATGTGGAAAGCCTCTGGATGACAAAGTTTGCTGATGACTGCAAGCTGAAGGCAATTATTGAATCCCCATGTAGATATCTTTTAGGAGGGTCTAAATCAGAAAAATGATTGGTGCCAGAACCATGGCCTAAAACTAAATGTGTTAGTCAAATGTCCCTACAAATTACACCATCAATAGCACGTCCCTAAGAGTAGACTCAGAGGTGAGAGATCCAGGTACACAGATGGAGAGTAGCCTGAACTTTGACTGCCATGTGTCCACAGTGGTGAGGAAGTCCTTCTATGTGGCACAACTTATAAGTAAAGGTATGGCATCCAGATCCAAGGAAATTACAGTCCCGCTGTACTCAGCCCTCATAAGACCAATAATCAAGTACAGTGAGCCTTTTGGTCTGAACCTGACCTGGTATTTACAGTGGCTGGAACAACCTCAGACAAAGAAAATACAGGCTATAACCAACATATCCTATGTGGATAGACTAAAAGCCCTATCCCTTTACTCTGTCTCCTACTGACTATTAAGGGTAATCTATGCCTGACCTGTAAGGCACTCATAAATCCAGCATTGATTAAGCTGCTACACATCTGCAAGTCAAACAGCATGAGGGTCATTCAGTCTAGGGTTCTAAACATAGAGATGCTAACAAAACATTCTGGAGAGACAGATATATGTCATAGAGATTGCTCCTTCTTTGGAATAGGCTTCATATTTACACTAAGCAAAGCTCTTCCCTGGACCTCTTCAAATACAGTTTGGATCAAAGGATGGGAAATCACAAATTCACACCTGGGGTAGCGTCTATGTCCTTATGGACAGGGGTAGTCTGTAAGATACTCAAGGCACAGGCACAAACCCATGTCATCCTGTTGCCCATGGGGACCATATATTGGGTAAAACTGGGTTATATTGGCTTGGCTTAAGGACTGTTAAGCTGTTAGGCTGATAATCTCCTATGAACCTATGAGCCTGTGTTCTGCCATGCTAAGAAATATTACATAATTATTAGAAATATTAATTATTAGAAATATTAGATTCTCTTGGAGCAATACCAATACCAAAAATTAAGCCAATTATTAAAATCATACCTATCACCTCTGCAGATTTTCACAGAATGTCCAGATTTTTACCTCATATTTTTAGTCTGTTTCTCATAAAATTGTAGTTTTCTAGCAAATTATTGGTAAATCACTGAGGGTTGAAGTCAGAATATAATGACAGATGTTTGAACTTCAGACTTCATACCCTTCAGAAAATTAATTCTAATGCAAAGCCTGTCATTCTATAAACTGTCTAAGGCTGTAAGAGCCATATTTAAAAACTGTCCCTATTTTTGGACCTTTGTCCCTCCATTCTTCATGGATTTCTCCAGATTTTCTGCTCTTAGAGGTTCAGAAGTATGATTAAAATCAATCATTTTCTGTTCACACTGTGACATCATCCTTGGTGAAGGTAGAATATTGTTCATTTCAGGGCACATACCTGTCTGTGACACATATTCAGAGAGATCCACAATATCTCTTTTCATATAGTTCAGTAAGGTACATCTTATATGTTTACACCACATGGACTGTGATAGAATCGTATTAATGCCAATGGTGCAGTGACGTGACTGCATGTGTGATATTGCAGATCCTAACTCCAGATAAGCAATTCAGCGTTAACTTCTCCTTGTCCAGCCTGGCGAGAGGGGCATCTGGGTGTCATACAATAGAACTCCCTATCCTATAACGAGAGTACGAGGTAAAGTGTTTTCTTGCCCTATGGGGTTTGCTCTTGTGGGGATCATTGGGTGTAGGCTTATGTGTGGTGTTAGGTGCTGCTTTTGGTGTGTACTTTAGTGATTGTTGAGAGTAGCTGTTGTGTTGCCATTTGATGGCTCAGGAGGTCTTTGAGGTTTGGAGAGGTTTCTTTTATGTACCTCAGCATAAGAAGGTCTACGTGTGTTGTGAGCTGTATGTGTGAGGGATGTAGTGTGTATGTCCTTGACAATCTTGTTTGTAAGTGAGATTTTTGCTGCCAAGGAAGTTATTTATGTACATCTCTCTCATACAATGTTAGTTTCTTTAAGGATTAAAAGGTTGTCTGAGTACATGAGATAATTACTACATTGTCTCTGGCTGCCCATATCTACCAAGCTGGCTACAGAGACATTAGTAAATTACAAATCCATGTAGTCACGACCTGTATTAGGTTTGGGCTGTTATGGGTTAGGGACTTGGTTTTACAGGGGTCACCTGAGTTGTGTCTAGGGTTAAAGTTAGATGGTAGATAGTGCTACAATCTGATCTTACTGCTGTTGGATGATCTCTCTAGCTGCCCTAAGCTTAGCTCCATGCAAAGCCTTTCTGTGGTACAGGTTAAAGTCCTAAGTACTAGCTTTATAAGTTTTCTACTATATGGGGTAGTGCTAACCACCACTGTGTGATGAACAGCGATGAAAAAAGCACCTAATTTATAGCAGACAGAAAAAAAAAGATGAAAATGCTTGTGCCCTTTGGTCAATAAATGACTACACTTTGTGCTTAATGGAGTGCTTTTCAACTGAGAGAGATCAAGTAAACACCTTCTGCCACAAGAAGGATGATCCTGTTATGTTAGAATTTTAACTCAGAGTAAAATGACTACAAGCAATACATTAATCACAAGTAAGCAAAGTTTCTATAAAATCTATATTAATCAATCAATTAATTAATTAGTATTTATTAAACATCACAAAATCTGTGACTAGAGTGCCTTCCATATGTAAAACATGTCCGAAAGTAAGTCAAAACAAATGTCCTCACAGACATTTGTATTTCCTACAAACATGACTTCTTAAGGTATTGTCTTTCTCTGTTGTAAAAATTGCCTTTGTATAAACCTTTTAAATGCTGCAGCACCTCTTTTCTTCATTTTAGGCTATAAATTGACTCCCTATTGAAATGTCAGCACTCAAAACGACAAGCCAAAAAAAAGACTGAAAACACAGCAGGAGGGCGAATCTCAAAAATCACTCTTCTCTTTTAGACTTCTTTTTGCGGGGGGGGGGTAATCCCCCCTCAATCCCACTCCCACCAAACTTATATATACCAAAGATAATGATACCTTGGAGAAAAGGAATTATTCTGAGAAATGGTATCGTGGACTTAGCATATGTAACTCCATTCTTTCGGCTATTCAATCTCTGTATTTTGGGACTTGTTCTAGAGGGTCCCAACAATTCAAATGGTTACTCTGGTTTAATTTCTCCAAGTCTTTTTGGTTTCTAATACCATGATGGGAACGGACCTCATTCCTAAGTCAAAGTATGATTCAAATTTATGAAATTAAAATTGTTTCAGTCTTTCGTGCCCAGAACTGATCCCTTCTGCAGTTCATATGAAGTTAAATGTATCGATAGCATATCTAAATATGACCGTAGATCCTTTTTTATGAGACAATCTGTCCTACTACCATACCTCTCAACCTCTTAAAGCAATAAATCTGGACAAAATCGCAAATAATGAGGGGAGCAAAGGCCTAACAATAGGGACAATTTTTAAATATTCCTCTTACAAACTTAGAAAGTTGATAGACTAACAGGATTTGAATTAGTGTGAATTTTTTGAGGATATGAACTCTGAAATGCAAACGTCTGCCATTATTTTCTCTCTTTAGTTCAAATGATTTGACAGTGATTTGCCAGCAAACTATAATTTTATGAGAAACAGGACAACATCTGAGGCACAAATCTGAACATTCTGCAATAATCTGGACAGTTTAGAGATTTGCCTACTACTATTGAAATGATCTGAGGATCCTTCCTCCACATTGCCTTTATTTTTGCCTGCAAATCCTGGTATTTTATGACTTTGTGTCTCTCTGCATGTAAGACACTTTAATCACTGGGTGTAGCGATTTCAGTAATCAGTGCTACTTTTTCCTTCTTTTCATGGACGACTATATCTGGTTTTCTCACATCTTTTTTTTTTTTTTTTTTAACTGTTGACAATGCGTGATCCCATGTGATATAAACAACATTCTGTATAATGTCTGTGGCTCATATTTCTAATGCTTCTCAGCTACTCCAGTATTGTAATGGTTGCACAATCCCCAGTGCAACAGTCTTGCCACATTATTATGCCTTTCAGTATACACGGCCTCTGCCATTAGTGTGTCACACCCAGAATGTACATTTAGCTGTTTCTCCTACATGTTTGATGGACTTTGAAAGCCAGTAAGAATGTAGTGCACTATCATAGACCTCTAATATTAACCTTTCATCATCTGGTTTATATTCATCTCTCCTTAACCAGTCCTGCATCAGGTCCTGATCGACATGAGCTTGTTCCTTGAGTTTTCTGTGCTTGCAGCTTTGCAGCACCACAATGTGCCCAGCAACAACTCCTTTTGCAATTCATATGGAGTTACATGTATTGGTAGTGTATCTAAATACGATTTTAGATTCTTTTTTTATAAGACCTGTTGCTCCTGCTACTACTGGAACTATTTGGGTATCTTTCTCCCACATTGCTCTCATTTCTGCTTGCAAATCCTGATATTTTATGGCTTTGTCTCTCTCTGTATGCAGGACACTATAGTCACTGGGTGTGGCGATTTCAATGATCAATGCTACTTTTGTCTTCTTTTCCTGGACCATTATATCTAGTTTTCTAGCATCTGTCTTTTGAATGGTTGATAATGGGTGATCCCATGTGATGCAGACTTCATCATTTTCTATGATGCTTTCTGGGTCATGTTTCCAGTGTTTTTCAGCCACTTCAGTACCATAATGTTTGCACAATCCCCAGTGCAATAGTCTCGCCACATTATTATGCCTTTCAATATACAGTCCTTCTGCCATTAGTATGTTGCAACCAGCAATGAGGTGTGCAACTGTTACCAATTCTATTTTATAAAACCTACATTTGTCTGTTTCTCCCACATGTTCAATGGATTTTGTAAACCACCGTGTACATAGCCCACTATCTTGGGCCGCCAATATTAACCTTTCATCTCTTGATTTGAATTCACCTCTCCATAATCATTTCTGTGTTTGTTCCTAATCAACATAAGGTTCTTCCAGAAGTCTTCTATACTTGCAACTATATTATGCTTTTTTCCAAATTTCTTGCCTTCTCATCTGATCCTTCACCTTATATTCTTTTTGTTTTTTTGGCACATTCAGTTGCTGCCTGATTTTTATCACTTCTGATTTGATTTCCATTCCTGCTTGATGCAATATGCTTCTCCTAGACTAAGCAGGGAAGTCATCTTAGATTTATTCTCGTTGTGTTTCAAAACTTTCACTACATTTGGGTCTTGTGAGGTCAGCAGATATGTGTGGAGTCCCATAATTGCAGATCTATACATGTAATCAGTTTCAAGGAGGCCCATCTATCTGTCGAAATGGGGAATATATAAGCTTATTATGCACTGATTTTTATAAATCATTTGGTGAGCATGAAGCATCTTTCTTGTTTTCCTATCTAATCTATCCAACACATTTTGGGTCTAGTCAATCACTCTAAAACTATAAGTTAGGGCAGGAACAGCAAATTGGTTTATAGCCTGGATTTTATTCCTAGATGTCCATGTTGTTTTCAGAATTCATTTTAAATCTTCTAAAGTATTCCTTACTAAATTTTGTTTGCATTTGTTCATGTTTTGTTGTTGATACTTCTTCAGTTCTTGCTCAAGTTCTTTTATATCACATTCTTGTCCCAAACTGATGTTTTCCTGGTGCTGCAGTTTTCCTGCTTTAAATGTTGCTTTTGCACATTTATCAAGACCAAATGACATTCTTATATCATTTGAAAATGTTTTGACAACTTGCAGTTGTGGTTTCAGTTCTTGATCTGATGAGCTATATAGTTATAAATCATCGACAAAGAGAAGATAAGAAGTCTTTACACCTTGTTGTTTTCTAGAAGCCAAACTGTAGCCATGGCCTAAGCTGTTAAGTAGACAGCTTAATGGGTTATGGGCAAGACAGAATAGCAGCAGTGACAGAGTCACCCTGGAATATCCTTTTTTGAATTTTTATCCCTGGGATAATAATCTGTCCTTTATCATGGCTTAACTGCAAAGTGGTCTGCCACTGTTTCATAGTCACTATAATGTCATTGATCAGTGTAGGGTGTATCTTATACATTTTTAAGCACTCTTTTATCCATGAATGCGGGATACTATCAAATGCTTTTTTATAGTCAACCCATGCCATGCTTAAATTATTCCCCTTTTTACAGTTCTCCAGTATGACTTTAACAACAAATGATCCTTTGTTCCATATGACTTTCTTTTATTGTCCCTTTGTTCTACTGCCATAATTGAGTTTTCTTCTAAATGACTATAAACTCTGTCAGCATTAATTCCTGTGTATAGTTTATACGTTATCGGAAGGCAAGTTATTGGTGTATAGTTTTTAGGGTAGCTTGCAGGTTCACTCTTAAGTAGGAGTATTGTTTTTACTGTTGTTAGCCAGGTTGGTGTCTATTTGTGGTGCACATATAAATAGGTCTTACTCATGGCTAAATCTTCATGCAAAGATGTTAATACTTTTAACCAAAAGCTAGGTACTGCATCTGGGCATGAGGTTTTCCAATTAGGGGCTTTTCTTAACTTTGTTTCAATCTCTCTGGCTGTTACTTCATCCCATTTCATATCATGTACCTTTAAACTTCTTATTCTTTATTTTACTTCTTTTATCCATTTAGCATCCTTGTTATGTTCCAAACGATCATCATAGATACCTCTCCAAAATGTATCTGCTTCCTCTTTTTTGGTGGTCTTTCAGTTCCTTTTACCTCATTTCCCAATTCTCTATAGCACTTTTTTGGGTCATCAGTAAATTGCTTATTTTGTACTTTTCCTTTATATTTACCTTTTTATCTTCTAAGTTTTTCCACCTGTACTGAAATTTTTAGTTTGTTATTTGCGATAGTGCATGATAGATCCTGATCTGTTCTAATACTGTGCATTGCTTTTATCACATCTGCCTTTCTTAGTATTTTTGTTGATCTGTTCCCTCTTCTATAGTCTTCTAACAGTGGCACTTCTTGTCTTAATTGCTTTATAGTTTTCTCTGTTCAGTACTTCCATGATGGTATTTGGTTTCTCCCCTTCCTTTCCCTCACTACCCCGTGTTCTTATGGTACAACTTTAGCTATTATTAATTTAGCTGCACAGTAATATATCCTGTTTACTTCTGTTGTATCACATGGATCTCTATGGGCAGTCCTAATTACTGCATTCATTTGTTTTATCAAACTTCTGACTTTTTGGGGTTTACTGACCTTCTGCCGTCTGTTTCTTTCATTGATCTTAATACGTCCATCTATGTATATTAAATCAAGCAACTCTTCTCTTAACTTGTTTTCTTCTAAACTGAGGGCACTTTTTTTGTTTTCCATTTCCTTCAGGCATTCTATAGAAAGTTCTATTGCATCTTCCTGTGGCACATTCTCTTCAGTTTCATCCTGTGCCATCCGTTGCTCTGTCACATTGGAACTCACTGGCCTATCACTCCTCAACATTGACTGCTTCAGAGTTTCCACAATTTCCTGTTCCTTCCTTTGCTGTCTAGCTTCAAGTGAATGTTTATACTGGTTTCCTGTGGAAGGCTGTAAAATATCTTGATATGGCACCTGACCAACTGCTTCGTGTTCCACTGGCTTCCCCTTAACTTGGATATCTATTGCTCTATCCTGTTGTGGTGCTTTCTGCATTCGATTTTCTACACTGAATCCTTCACTTTGCAGGTTCTCCATAACCTCAGTTTCTATTTCTTTAACTTCTTCATTACTAACCTCCTTTTCTACTTTTCCACTTTGTCTTCTTATTTTTTGTATTGTAAAGTTTTCCATATCCAGATTCCTTTGCCTATATTTTTCTTCAAATATCTTTGGTGCTGCTCTTTTTGTATTGGTTAGTTTTGCTTTCTCCTTGGCATAAATATTACACCACGTTAAATCTCTTTTCCTGTGTCCATATTTCTTCTTCACATGTCTCCTGCTCTTCCTGCTTCTTATTTTGGGGACTCACTCCATCATGCTATGATGTAACCTGTGTTAAATGTTCTACACCAAATCCTTCACTTTACAGGCACTCCATAACTTCTTCTATTTTTTTAACTTCTACTTTATTAATCATCTTTTCTACATTCCATCTTTTTTTGATATTATTTTTGTTATTGTGCAATTTTAAAAATTAAGTGTGCTGGTGCAAAATAAACTATAAACCAAAGAAAAAAGTACCAAGGAACCGTAGATATAGTTTTTTAATAGAATAAAAAATAAAATCATCCAAAATGAACCATGTTAAGTGCTTTCATCATGTTAAAATGACTTCATCAGAACAACTGCCCAAAATTACAATCCACATTTAAATAGTCTCCCACAAAACACTGCAAACCAATTAATACACTAATTAATCAGCATTTAAACATTTAAAGCACCAAATACCAAGATATTGAATTTTAAAAAATGAAATTTGTATACATCAAGTAAAATTCTCCTAATGACTTGTTTATACACTTTTCATATTATATTATATATATATTCACATAATTCATAATTTTATACAAAACTTTGTCTAAACAAGATTATACTTAAAAAATGTATTCAGTTCAAAAAACATATATATATATATATATATATATATATATATATATATATATATATATATATATATATATATATATATTTTGTGTATACTAATGTCAATAAACTCAACCTACATTGATACATGATAAGTACCTATAAAAAAGTTGTCAAGGAGGAAATTTATGGTTTATGGGTGGAAGAGAAGAGGTTTTATTTTAATCTGAACCCAAAGGAAAGGGCCTTACTAAAAGAATTAAAGGCTGATAAGACCCTTAAGATTATGGCTCCGGATAAAGGGGGCGGCATAGTTTTTTTTTGATACTGATGATTATATTAACATCATACAGGGGATGTTATTTAATGAAAATAACCACCTGCAAGTTTAAAAAAAAACACATTAACATAGCTTATCAACGTATAGATGGTTATTTGGAAGAATATTTATTAGAACAAAGAATTTAATTTGAAACTTATAATTTTCTGGTTAATGCACATCTTAAGGTTCCTGCCTTCTTTGGCATACCTAAAATCCTTAAAAGTATTCAGTCTCCTACATTTAGACCTATTGTGGTGGCCAGTGGGTCTAAAACTCACAATTTGGCTGTCTTTGTGGATAGAACATGTAGACATACTTTGGAAGGGATACCACATATCCTTAAAGATTCATGGGACTTTTCTGGAACAGTTAAAATCTGAGTTATGGTCTGATGATGATGTTTTTTTAACAATAGACATCCAGGACCTATTTACATGTATACCTAGGACTGAAGGGATGGAATTTTTTGAGGATATTTTACAGACTTGCTCCATTTTTTACTGTGGACAACTCCAACTATTTGTGAAATTATAGCCCATGTCTTAGATAATAACTTTATATATTTTGAGGGCAAATACTACCAACAAATCAAGGGTGTTGCAATGGGAGCGGCCTGTGCCCCTTTATATGCCAACTTGGTCCTGTTTGGCTGGGAAGTACGATGGGTGTTTAACAGCAAATTTTGGGCTGATATACTCATGTATCAAAGATTTTTGGATGGCATTTTTATTCTGTGGAAGGGGAAGGATGAAGACATTACCCTGTTTATGGAATATTTGAATCAAACCACATCATTTTTGAAATTTACTCATGATGTGAATAAATTAGAAACCAATTTTTTGGATGTGAGGATTTCTAAGACTAAACAGGATTGCAAATCTACTGTATACCGGAAACCGACATTTTGTAATGCTTACCTACATTATTTGAGCCACCACCCTAAAAAACAGAAAAAAAAGTATAATTAAAGGTCAAGCAATTAGGGTGGCTAGAATGACCTCAGAGAGAGAAGATGTAATAAAAGGGCACAAAGTCTTGAAAAACATGTTTTTTGAGAGAGGGTATCCACCCCATATAGTTGAACCCATTATTGTGGAGGTTCTTGGTGAATGGGAGAAGAGATACAAGCCCTTATTGGATAGTGCTTGCACCATGGTTGGATCTAAGATGGATAGAATTGTGGATGGAATGGATAAAACAGGGAATGTATTAGAACAGGATAGCCTTATGAATTCAAATATTAGAAATTATATTCAGGCGTGTGTTATTCAACATAGTCCCTTGTCTAATCAGATCAAAGAGATTTTATACAAAAACTGGGGTATATTCAAAGTAATTAATGAGGTATATAACAAGGTAGGGGAAAAACCCATTTTTTCTATGAAGGTTGATAGCAACATCAAATTAAATTTGAAGAAAACTAGAGTGGATGGGATACATGACAGAGGAAATACTAAACCCTGTGGACGTTATTCTTATTGTGGGTATATTCTTCAGGTACCTTTGGTAACCTTAAAAAATAGAGTTGGTAGTGCTATATATTTAAGGAAAGGGAACTGTTATACTAAAATGGAACAACAGGTCCGGTCACACGAAGCAGTCAATGAAGGCAGCCACTAACAGTATGTAACACCAGTAATACAGCAGGATCCAAAAGTAAAAAAGTTCTTTATTGCACAAAACACACCGATTTAGTGCTTTCTTTTCCAAACAGGAAACTTCATCAGAATCTATTACATCACATCCCTACTTCGTTTAAATAGTTTGCCTCTGTTTATCATTGGATAAACACCCAAATTCCTTTGAATTTAAAAAATACATATGAATTACATATACATATTCCATGTACATTAATATAATGAATAAAACTAATATATATATAAAAAAACTACTATATAAAGTGCTGTATTACTTGAACATATCTATAATTAAACTTAAAAAATAAAAAATGTATGTATAAATAAATTACATTTTGTATTTGATGAAAATATACTACCTCATATCTAACTCCTTTATATTGCAACATTGTTTGTGCAAAACTACTAACAACGTTCTTCATATAAAAATATTATGTCACAGAAAATATACATCTAATAGCATTTTAAAAAAGCATTTATACTAACAAGATAGTTTATATTGCATTGTGCAACACCTGTGATGGGTTTTATATTGGGAAAACAGAGAGAACCCTGAAATGTAGAATATATGAGCACCTATATGAAATCAAACATCAAAAGGAAACCAACGCCCTTTACAGACATAGTCAGGTTTGCAATGGACATACTGGTTTTAAATTTGCCATTGTGGATTCAGTGAATCTGGATGTGAGGGGGGTAGATTGGAAAAATCACCTATATAAAAAGGAACTAATGTGGCAACTTAGGTTGGCTGCAAACTTTTATCCTGGATTAAATGCTCATGTATCTATATTTTCAGTTTTAAAGGAAAGGTCTAATCAAATCAGATAGTGTTTACAGCCCCATTTTGAATGTAGGTTGAGTTTATTCATAGGTTCATAGGTTCATAGGTTAGTACTAAGCTAACTGCTCTTGTGAGCCACTTCAAGCCTAGCCAATTATCCTTTGTGAGACTCAAACCCTGCACCTTGTGTTTGTAAGGCAAACACCTTAACCATTAGGCCACCCTCCCAACCCGAAAACACACACTTGCCATTTGCAGGATTCAAACCCCTATCTGACTATGTTATGACACTCGAGACGGACACATTAGCAGAGTGTGCTATTAGTATACACAAAATATATGTACACACATATATATATATATATATATATATATATATTTTTTTTTAACTGAATGCATTTTTTTATTTTGTTTATTGTGAAATTTTCCATATCCAGATATCTTTGCCTGTATTTCTCTTTGAATTTCTTTGGGACTGCCTTCTCTATATTGATTAATTTGGCTTTCTCCTTTGCATAAATATTGCACCATACGAAATCTCTCTTTCCCCATCCATATTTCTTTTTTATACTTTTCAAATATCTCTAGGTTTTGTTCTTTATATTTTTGCACTTCCTCAAATACCTCTTTTTCTAAACAGATCGAAGTTTCTTGATCTATATACTGTTTTTCACAAATCTGTTGTATTAATGAATGCAAATTTTCATTTGAAGCTTCTGACAGTTTTTCTTGTGGAAGTATTTTTCTTTCCTCTAATTTCTCTCTTAATTGTTTTGTACATCTTGTGTCTGGAAATTCTGGGCTTTTTGCATAACAGTAACACTATATGATTTCTTTCTTATCCTCAATAGTCCACTCTATCGTCTTTATGGCTCTTCTTTGGCCTATCATTTTTTTGTGATTTTTGTGGACTGCTACGTCCTTCCACAACAGGGGGCAATCCTCCCCCTGGGCTGGCCTGGCCTCATTGTAGGAATGTTTCTGTATTTTGAGGATACTACACTGTCATTTTTTCCAGTCCTGGCACTATTGTGCCTAGCAGGATTGGGCACTTTTTATCCTGGGTCTTGTGCACCCAGCTATCTTTTATAATTTTTTACCTACTTCTGTCCATGATACATGCTATATAAATACAGTCTGTATGTCAGTGTCGTCTTGGTGAAATTTTATTAAAACAGGGTCCACATCGCAAAGGTACTCACTAAGACTTGAGGATGAAAGCACTACTACTCTCCTTTGCTTGCTGACTTTTCATCTCTCCATTTGGACCCCAGATGGTTGCCCTATAAAGGATTGCACGTTGATGAAGATCTGTGGTACTGTAGCCTAATTTTTTGCTTGGAACACAATAGAACTGCCAAGTATTAAAGAAGTCATGAAACCACTGGATGACCTTGAGACTGGAGCTCAGGTGGTACCTAAAGATTGCCTTTGCTCAACAGCACTGCAGATAATCAAAATAGGGAAGTTGCCTCCACAAAAACATCTGTCACCAGTGGAGTCCCCTGAGTTCTGTGCTGGGACCCCTCCTGTTTGTCATCTACTCTTCTAAAGTAAAAGCCAATACCAAAGGGCTGTGGCTGATTAAGTTTGCAGATGACTGTAAGCTAGAAGCAGTGATTGAATCCCTTACTTAGCCATCTTGCAGGAAGATTTTCTCAAATAAATAACTAGTGTCAAAATTATGGTCTGAAACTAGATGCATTATTGTATCCTTTGGGAAGTCATCAACTCCAGGGAACTAATACATTCACAGTATTCCCCTAAGAGGTAACCCAGTTGTTCAGGATTTTGGAACTTATGTGGACAGGGAACTAACTTTTGACCAATGTTTGTCTGTTGTTGTAAGAAAGCCCTTCTATATTGCACAGCTTATAAACAAAGGGACTGAGTTTAGATCTAGAAATGTCATTGTGCCCTTTATCTCAGCCCTCATTACAGCAATCATCAAATGTAATGCCCCCTTTGGCATGATTTTGTCCAGACAAATGCAACAATTGTTACGCCCACAGGGATACTTTGTTAAAAAGGCTACAAGACCTAAATAATATGTCCTACATGGACAGACTCAAAGCACTGTCACTATACTTGATATCCTACAGGCCTGCTAAGAGGTGACCTATGTCTGGCATACAAGACATCATCCGACCCATTACTGATGGATTTACTCCACATCAGCAAGTCAAATGGCATCAGAAATACTCAGTCTAGGGATCTAAACCTCTTCTGCAACATCAGCAGAATGGATTGTAGGGACAGGTATACCTCACAGAGGATACCATTACTCTATGACAGACTCTTCATCCACATAAAACAAATTTCATCCCTGTAGAGTCTTACAAACAATGAAAAATAAAAGGCAGCTGTTGCAAGACAAAAGCGACGCTTGGTAGATGGTAAATCCTTTATAAGCAGAAAACTCCAAATCCAGAAAAAATACAGACAATATTCATCCAAGATAAAGCAGTGCAAGCAAACAGCAGTATTAAGCACTTTCGTTTGGTAGATGACTTCCTCTTCTGAGCACATTTATGGCAAGAGGGCCCTAACCTGACAACCATAAATAGAAATCCCTATGCTTTTAAAGGGCCATCTTTACAATGGTACAAAATATTTTACCACATAACTTGGCCCAAGTAAAAACAAATGGGATGACTTTCCCCATGTTGTTGCTTGCCAAAGGAAAGCATCAGGGATACGCTTCATCTCTGCTTCTATTTATACTTGCTGCAGAGACACTTGGTGGGTCATCTCCAGCACCAGTTTAGTAGTAAAGAAATCAAACTATATGCAGAAAACTATGATTCATCATCATGGCTTGTGTTAGATGGAGTACCCCTGGAGTTCAAATCCTGATTGTAACCTTCCTCTACTTTTCAACATTTTAACTAGATTTTATGAGATTTGAGGTCTTACGTTATATAAGAAGAAGTTCATTTTGACCCCAATCCTTTAATATTGCATATTACTCTGAAAGAGAGATACTCAAATAAATGGGCATTAGGGTTTCATCTTCTTCTAAATGTATGGAGATAAATATGTCTACTAATACGAAAAAATTACTTGAATCCATTGTAAAATATAATCTAATGAAAAATATGTTTTCTTATAAAAAATAAAAATCACGGGCATCCCCTCCTTGAGTTACCCATGTACCTTAAAGCTCCTTCACTTTTCCATTCCCTACCACCTTATTGAGAGAAGATGTCTGCTGTGCCTACAGAGTCTTTCAAGATCTGGTACTTTTGTAACTGCCTATAGATCCACAACATTAATATCATCTTAAACACCATCTCAGCAGACAAGCTACCACCTAAACATAAACAAGACTTGTTGGTGGGAATAGCCATTTTTCATAGTGAATACCTCTTTTATGAAAAGACTCCCCTTAAAAGTTAAGCAGAATAGCCTTGTGACCCTTTTAAGGTAAAACCTGGACAACCGAATGGGCAGTCATAAGTACCACCTCAGTGTGGCCCCTTTATCCCTTATAGAAAGAGTAAAAATGACATGAGTGTCTAGTATTAATTAATCTCTTGGTAAATGAGTGGGATTGTTGGCTACAAATAGTCCAGTAGATCAACAGCCTAGCATGAATCTATGAACATGTGAAAGTCATTGTTGAAGTATTTGCAGAATGTTTTAAGATTTGAAAACAATCACAACTCACATTTTTTTTTCAAAAAATAAGGTTATTAAGACGTTTTATTTAGCAAAATGTATTTTTTTTTAATTAGGGGCCTCCCCCACATGAGTATGAGTCAGTACCCTGAAGGGTTACAGAAATGCATAACGGACTTTTGTGGCAATCTCAGCTCCCAGCGTAGTCAAGAAAGGACTAAATGTGTCTGTATTAAAGGGTGGACTAGGTCTTCCAGGTGTCACGAAATATGCTATTACCACATCATTAAACCAATTAAAGCAAAGCTAAAAGCCATCCTTCCCCTATTTGGGTTTTGCTGGAGCTATTTGTAATTTATGAAAATTGGGATTTCAGTTATATGGAGAGAAGGGGAATATTCTGAAATCCAGGTGGACTTGCAATCTGGCTATGGAGGAAATATTTTGACTAGAAGCCCAGCATGTTGTTAAAGGACAAGAACAGGATATGGGATCATTCTGAGTATTGCACTGATTCTAAAATTTATAAATGATAGACATGGATCGATAAAGGTTGTATGTTCTATTGTGATGTAATTAGATATAAAGAGGACACCTTCCCAAATTTATATGAAGGTCAAGAGAAATACCCCAGATACACATGGAATTTTGGCAATAACTGTAATTGTATATTATTAATAAGGATCAAAAAGAAGAAATAGAATTCTGAAAGCTCTTTAGAAATAAAATTACAGAAAGCTCTTTAGAAATAAAATTACAGTCTCCTCATGTGAGGACAGGAAATAGAAGAAAGGTGTTATTACTATTTTATATAGGTTCTTATGGAATACAAGGATTTCGTGGATGATACTTTCAAGTTCGATGGAGGAAATACTATGAAAAATCTTCACATTCTGACAATGGAAAAACAATGTATCCCAGTAATACAGCAGTTTATACTAAATAAATGAGTTATAAGATTTGGAGAGAAATTATGTAGAATAAAATATACAAGAACAAGAATTAATTAGTGCAGATGTCTAAGCATAGGCACAAAAAATATGTACCGTCTATACAAGTGGCATTTATTTAGTTTTTGTAACTCAATTTTAGAAATATTAATGAAAATAGGAAAATTATGCATTATTTTATAATTATACAATGACCCCCCATTAATAGTCCAAAACGTGCACGCTGATTGGTCAGCATGCCAGTTGTAAATCTGACTTATACTAATGGCAAAGGTCTGGTCGCCCGGACTTTTTCCATTAGTATAAGTCTTGATTTTTTTGTGTTTTTGGTAGCAACGGAGAACAGAAGATCTTCCTTTCTCTGTTGCTTTTTTTAAAGATATCTTGCTATGTTAAACTCGTTTAACATAGCGAGACAGCTTTAAAAAAGGGAACGGAGATCTTCCTTTCTCCATTGCTTTTTTAAAGCTATCTCACTATGTTAAACTCTTTTAACACAGCGAGACACTTTTAAAAAAGCAACGGAGATCTTTCTTTCTCTGTTGCTTCCACACACAGCTGTGATGTACTGCATAAGCATATGCATGCGCAGTACATCAGAACTGCCGCAGAATACCATACAGCTGCTGAAGGGCAGCAAGGAGGCATTATACAATGCCATTATTTAAGAAAAGTAAGTGTTTTTTTCTTAAATAATGTCATTGTATAATAGCAATAACCCACTTTTGGGTGTGGGTAATGCTGGATTTACCCACGGTTGTCTTTGTTTGGCCACTCGGACTTTGCCCTCATGACCAAACCACACCAACCGTGGGTAAATCCAGCATTACCCACACCCAGGCATGGGTTATTGCTTAAATAGCACTAACAGCAACACTTTAGATTTCCAGAAATGTTTTGATTATTATGCTGTGGCCTTTCAGATGACACAAGGCAGCAAACAGCAAAAAATAATTCACTGGTGTTCACAAATTCGGTATTAGCATAGAAAAATATTGTAGGTCATTGTAGGGGAATTTTCCCTTTTCCCAAAGTACAGCAAACTCAGAGCTGATTATATTAGTAAATGGGTATAGGAGGTGAAGCAAGAGTCAAGTGGCTTTGTTCCCCACAGACAAGTTCTTTTTTAAATCCATTGCAAACTTTTTGTGTTTACTCACATGCAAAATGCAGAAAAGCAGTGTCTGTCATGATCACAACAAAGGTAGTAAACATCTTAGACAACTGACATTAGGACTGTATTTTTCTAGCAGAATCATCAATCATTTTACATGAGTAAGATCAGAGGCTTATTAGAGAAAGACGATGTCCCTGTCGTCCATGCTCAAAGCACAGAATGCCCATTACTCAGAGTATTTTCTAAGAACTTTCCAATGAGACAAGCAATATTACAGTAAACTGAAAGGAATTTTAATTATTAATGAAAAACAGAGAAATATTCTATAGCTGAATGAATTTCGTGCAGCCATGAATACTTCCAGTACTTTATGCGGCACAGAGAATGTACCGGGGCATTTTTCCATGATTTTAATAAGTTTTCACATGATGCCATCTAGTTCTGTACAAGTTACATAGCTTCTGAAGTACACGTGATGCGGAAATGTTGCATAGTTTTAGAAATAGAAGTAAGAACAATCTCATGAATTATTCATGCTACAATAAGCAATTTATTAGCCTTTTGCATGATGTGTCAGGATTAATTGAATTTGTTGTGCATTTCATAAACTGTAAAACCTTTAATGCCAAATGGCATGATTTGTAGGAAAACAATATAGGATATGATGAAAAAAATGTGCTTTAGAAAGCAAAATGTTGTGTTTTCAATAACAAATGGAGACAAAAAACAAGGACCAGTTGTCTTTGGCGTCATTCCTAATTCACCAGTATATCTAACTTTTGTAGCACTGAATAATGTTTCTTTTTGTCAACACCAGTTGCTTTCTCCCCCTCAATGTTTTGATATTCAATCTTTTGGGATCAACATTTTAAAGTTTGATTTTTAGGTACTTTGATATTGTGAAGTACATCTCTTTCTCTGTCCCACATTAATCATTCACAACAGTTGTCTTACCTACAAGCTGCATTCCTATAATGAGACATGTACGTTGGATTCACTAGAATTTCAAGGCAATTGAATCTCATGATAATTTATGCTTTGCCAGTAACAAATCTTGGTCACACCCCCTTGCTCTAGGAGGGCTAGGCCAGTCAAGCACAGGGTGAACTTTTGGACACCTATTAAATCATCGAGGTTCTGTTGATAGCGTGTCACACTGCTTATTCTGCAGGGTGAGTCTGTTCCAGAGGCGGGGGGAAGTGCTACATGGTGAATCTGTTTCTCCTTCACATTTTGTTTAGTTGCTGGTGAAAAATTATGCCCCTGGTTCTGATATTTGTAGAATTGTTTAGTTGAAGTAGTACCACCCCCAGTTCCTTAAACTGGGCGATCAGACACCAACTGCTTACTCCCACTCTAATCTCTGTTGACCTCTGTGATACCCTGGCTACTTACTGAACCTTTGTTGTCCATAAAATAGTTCCATGTTCATCCTTCTATACCATATACCTGTTCAGATAACTCAAATCAAGGATATCCAGGTCGTACAAACAGCAATTCCTGCTACATAGGATCTGACTGAACCTGTTATTTAAGTTTAACACAAACATTATCTGCCTGATAAAAAAAAAGTACACTGCATAAAAGGTCTGGAGAGGGTGACTGATAAGGAAATATGCGTAGTAGTAGAAAGTAAGATGGGAGATGAGAAGTTCAGATCATAATGCAGCACAACTGACCCGAAGTTTCAGTGATGCAAATCTTGAAAAGCTATACATGAGGAAAGAGTACAACTGGGCATTCCTATACTTGGAGAAAGCATACGACAAGGTCCCACGAAAGCTGATTTGGGCAGTCCAGCAATGGTTCAAAGTCCCAGAAACATTGGTAGAATTACAGCACACTATGTACAAGAACCCAATAACTCAAGTACAAACAATGTTCGGTCTCACAGAGAGGTTCTCGGTAGTAATGGGTGTGCATCAGGGTTCAGCTCTGATCCCGTTGCTGTTCATACTGGAGATGGATTACATTAGCAAACATGCCAAAGGGGACAGCTCAACAAAGTTGCCATATGCAGACAAGTGGCATTACAGGCAGACTTTGCAAGAACTTCAGCAAAGGATAGGGGAATGTGATGCAAAACTGAAGGCATGTGAGGTGTAGCTGAGAAGAGATAAAACAGCTGTAATGGCAGCAAATGAGGAAAATCCTAAGAAACTGAGAATTAAGCTAGAAGGGAACATAGTGGAACCAGTTAACACCTTTGAGGATCTGGGAGGGGTATTTGAGGAGAAGGGAAGTCTGAATGAGGAGGTCAAAGCAAGAATCAGAGAGGCTGCAGCCACCTGGCACAGAGTAGCAAGGGTAGTGTGTGACAGAAGAATGCCGAAGAAGTTTAAAAGTAAGTTGCACACAAAAGCTGTCCAACAGTACTACTGTATGGTACAGAATCCTGGGTAGTAAAGGCAGAGCAGTTGAGAATGCTTGAGGTGAGGGAACTGATATGTCTGAGGTGGGTGGTAGGATGCACACTATGGGACAGATGAAGACATGAGAGCATAAGAGACAAAGCCAAAGTAGCTCTGATTGCAGAAAAGGTCAAAGAGAACAGATTACAGTGGTCCAGGTACATGTGAAGAGAAGCAGAAGACAATCTGGTGAAGAAGATTTGGGACAGACAGGAAGAAGGTAAGAGGAAATGAGGACATCCTGCAAAGAGGTGTATGAACTGTGTGAGAGAAGACCTGCGACAGCCAGGCATGAGTATCGAAGAAGGTAGGAGTGTCATAATGAATAGAGAGAGAGAGAGATGGTGACAGCTGATATGACACCCTGACCCCATGCAGAAAATGGAAAAGGGGGGGCTGATTTATTTATTTATTTATTTATTTTATTTTATTTTACATTTGTTGACCGGGTTAGTCCAACTGGATACATATCCATTTTCAGTGGAGGCCCGGGGAGAAAAGCTCCAAAGAACAGAGGTACATAAACAAATATAGTGACAAAACTTAGAGTTAGTAAGTAAACTAACATTTATATCAAAATAAAACAATAAGTAATAGTATAAAAAAATTCAAAAGTGATACAAGTTAGTAAAGATGGATTGTCAGGGCTATATAGTGGACCCTTATGGTTTAGAGTTGGGTGGAGGCCTGGGTAAGCCAGGTTGAGCCGGGGGGCTTGAGCTATTAGTCTGGATTAGAGCATGGGCATAGCCATTGGGATTTTAGTAGAGCTCGGAGGTGAATTTTGAATTGGTGCAGAGTGGTCATAAGTCTTAGGTTGCTTGTGAGGGCATTCCAGGGTTTGCCAATGGAATTGGCATATAGAGCTTCACCACCCGAGTTGTTAGATTTAATGGTCAACACTTGAATACTTTTGGCTGACCTAAGGGATGTAAGATTGGAGTAGGGGGTAAGTATATTGTTCAGTGAGGGGGTTTTATCAGGATGTTTAATAATTTTGAATGCCTCAGTAAGTTGGTTTAGTTTGAGGATGTTAGGCAGTTCTAGCCATCCCATTGTCCTTAGATTTAGGCAGTGATGGGTGCGGTAGGGCATTCCGGTAATGAATCTGGCTATGTGGTTATAGGTAGTGGATAGTTTATTAAGCTCTTTCTTGTGAAGGAAGGAGAATATTGGGGAGGCATAGAGGAGTGTGGAGAGGAGGTGGGTACGGGCGATGGTTAGTTTGGTGTGAGGGGTTAAGAATTTCTTTATTCTATACATGGACCCAAGTTTCTTGTTGAGAGATTTAATGGTCTGGTTGACATGCATATCAAATCTAAGTTTGTGGTCTATTGTCACCCCGAGTAGTTTGGTGTGGGTGACAGGATAGATATTGGTACCATTGTTAGAGGACACAGTGAAGGTAGGGATGTGGGAGTAAGGAGGTTCTATTCCGTACGTAGTAACTGGAGTGGGGAAGAATAGAAGCAATTTCGTTTTGGTTGGATTAAGTAGGAGTTTTAAATCTGAGAACAATTTTTTGACTATAGAAAAACAGTTTTGGGTTGTAACTTGGAGTTTGGTGAGAGAGTCGTCGGAGCAGATTAGGGTGGAGTCATCCGCATATTGAATGCAGGTGGTTTTGGGAAGGATAGAGTGTTGACCATTAATGAAGAGGGAGAAAAGAAGAGGACCGAGAATAGATCCTTGGGGAACACCGATATTAGTGGGGAGTAGGTCTGAAATCCTGTTTTGCCATTGTACCGCCTGTTTTCTACCGGAGAGGTAGGCGTTAAACCAACTTATGGTAGTTTTGCTAAGATTAAAGGTTTCCAGTGTGTGGAGCAGCTGTTTGTGGTTGACCATATTGAAGGCTTTCGATAGGTCTAGAAAGAGCGCAGAGGATATTAATTTGTTATTCCGGTTGAGGTTAATTGAATCAACAAAGGAGAGGAGAGCAGTGGTAGTGCTATGATGGGGGCGAAAGCCGTGTTGGGTGTTGGACAGGAGATTATTTTGTATGAAGTGGGTAATGAGTTGCTTGTGGATGCAGCGTTCCATAATTTTGGATAGGGGGGAGAGAATTGCTATGGGTCTATAGTTAGATGTATCAGTAGAGGACCCTCCTTTGTGGAGAGGAATGATTTAAAGGATTTTCCAGATTGAGGGAATAGAGGCTTCGGAAATAGACCGGTTAATTAAGATTGAAACTGGGTAGGCTATGGCATCAGATGCTATTTGTAAGTATTTGGCTGGGAGTAGGTCAGCCGCTAGGGTGGTTGGTTTAAGTTTTTTCAGGAGGGTACGAATGTAGAAGGTGGAGGTGGGTTGTAAGTTGAAGGCAGGTTGAGTAGAGTCATTGGTTGGGGTTGCTGCCAAGGGGGAAGAAGAAAGCTGACTGGCGAGGGACTGGATGGTCTCAGTAAAGAAAGAATTAAAAGAGTTAGCTATTTCACTTGGATCTTTATCAATGAGTATTTCAGGTGTGGGGGTGGTAGATTTGCCTGGATGGAGGAGGTGATTGAAACCGGCCCAGAATTTTTTAGGATTGTTTTGATGTTTGTCTTGGAGGTGACAGAAATATTGTTTTTTATCAGACGTAACGGCTGCTTTGGTGGAATTTCTAAGCTGCAGAAACTTGATGCGATCCAGAGGGGTTTTTGTGGTTCTCCATTTGTTCCAGGCCTGATCTCTGAGTTTAATTTTAGTTTTAGTGTCTTTAGTTAGCCAAGGTGCGATACGTTCCTTAGTTCTAATGAGTCGCTTCGGAGCATGAGAATCAAGTATTTTGAGGAAGGTGTCATTAAAGCATGACACACTCTCATCTAAGGGTAGAGTTTTTAGGATGGACCAGTTACATGCCTTTAGGTCTGCAAGGAATTGGTCTGGGACAAAATTCTTGCTGTTCCTAACTAGTCTGGTTAGGGGGGGGTTGTAGTTGGACATTTGTGTTTAATAACAAAGGTGATAAGGTGGTCGCTAAGGTCGTTGGGGAGGGTCCCTGCGGTATAGTTGGTAGGATCCTTGTTAGTAAGAATCCAGTCTATGATGCTCTCCTTTTGTTGGGCATGTCCAACTCTAGTGGGGGAAAGAATAAGTTGGGAGAATCCATGTAAGTTAATAGGGAGAGGATTTGGTTGAGAGGAGTGGAGAGACCAGTCAATGTTAACATCTCCTAAAATTATCGTTTCTTGGGGATAGAAGGTGGTAAGCCAACTGAGAGTTTGTTCTAGGTTTTCAGCATTGTTGCCTGGAGGTAAATAGATGACTATAAGATTAATACTTTTTTGGTTGTTTAGGCATAGCTTTAGGACAATCAATTCCTGGTTGTGAACTTTTGGAGGTTGGAGTGGATTCCTAGTGATGTTCAAGGAGTTCTTGAACATGACAGCTATTCCCCCACCCTTTCTAGTTATTCTATCGGCCCTGAGGATGTTATACCCAGGTGGGATGATTTCCTCATCCTTAGTGCTAGGTTTGAGCCATGTTTCTGAGAGACACATGATGTCAGGGGAATGGGTTGCAAGCAAAGCATGCAAGTTGTGTACTTTATTATTGATACTTCTTAGATTGAGGTGAAGCATACGTAGGGAGCCCGCTAGGCTTCTGGCAGCATTCAGGGGGTTTGGGCCTAGGTCAATAGTAGGGCCTGGGTTGGGGTGGATATCACCATCTTTTGTTATGGATTTTTTTAAATAATCAAGTATTCTTTGGAGTTTCATTAGTAGTTTAAGATGTTCCCTTGTTGAGGATGTTTTCGGGTAACTGAGAGTAGGTCATGATGATGATGATGATGATGATGAATCTGGAACTGATAATTATAAGGCCATATTTGTTTGGTGTGACAATAAAACAGAGATTTGAAACTAAACTGAGGGTAGAAGCAGCAGGGCCTATTTCTCACATGTGGGCTTGGAGTTGCAAATCCATCAGCCTCCTTCTTATTCCAGCCCTGGGTCAGGGGTCTTCATTGTACAATAACACCATGGTCTTCCCCTTATAATCTTTACAGGCCTGACTAATAAGGCCTTCTGTATTCATGAGTAATGTCTGTAGGTTCTTTGTCTTGGTCCCACAGAAGGAGCATAAATATGTGAGCATGGAAACAGCTCATATTTTAATCTTATCACAGACATGCAGGTTTACTGACATTTTAATATAAAGAGACCACAAAGGAGAAAAAAGAGGTAAGAGATGTAATCCGATGAGTTGGAGGTTGGGGGAAGCATAACATGAATACAAGATATGGTAAGTGAAGTAATGCAGGGTTGCAGCCAGGGTCAGGAAGATATGGGTGGAGGAAATGGATTTGGGTAAAGTGGCATGGCAGGAAGCACTTATATGGAAAACAGGAAAAACCAAGAAAGACAAATAAAAAAGTAAAAGAACTGGAAGAAGGGGGAGATGATTGGGATACTAAGTTACAAACTGAGCTGAAGCAAGCACTTAAGGACATTGAAGAGGCAATGATAGGGTTAGAATTAACAAGAGGAGATGCTGGATGGTGGGCAAAAGGAGAGACTGGTTTGAAGTTACTAATGTCAAAAACAAAGAGCCAGAAAGGAAAGTATGGCTCCAGAGCTAAAGATCTGGAAAGGATGGAAAGGAATTCCAATAAGGAGAACAGGGATTATTTTCAAACCTGTTATTTAGACTTGTATAAATGGGTAAGAGGGGTCATGGAAGCTTTTGTCTCATGGCTATGGGGGATCTAAGATATAAAAGAAACGAAAGAATTAAACAAGTCTTTTGGAAGGAGAGGGGTGGATCAGACTATTAGGCATCTGAAAGGTGGCAAGACAGGGGGACCTGATGGGTTACTGATTGATTTATATAAAATAGTAGGGTTACAAATTGGGAATACTCTATTTAATGAAGCAGCAGAAAGAGAGCAACTCTGTAGGTCAATGAATGAATCCAGGATTATAATTTTAAAACCAGAAAGATGACAGAATGGATGTGAAGAACTGCATATTAATATCATTTCCAAGAATCCTGACAGATATATTAGAGAAACTGCTGCAATATATAACAGAAATGGAACAGATTAATTTTGTTAAGGGATGATCACTGGCAGATCTTTTGAGGGTTTTGTTTAATTTTATAGAGTGATCTGAAAGGAAAGCAGCAGAGAAGGTGGATGTGGTTCTCATGGACACCCAAAAGGCTTTTGATTATGTTTTCATGGGATTATATCTTAAAGGAGTTACAAGTGGGGGGGCAGAAGACTACAAAGAGTGAAGACATTATACAAATACAGTGGATGAGGCTTTTCATAAATGGTGGGATATCTGGGAAGGTCACATTGTACTGGGGTACAATGCAAGACTGCCCATTATCAGTCATCAAGCACTTTTCTTATAGTCATTGAAGGGTTATTTCAGAGGCTAAGTAGGGTACTGGACACAGGCAACACTAAGGAAGGGAGGAGTGAAAATTGTCAATTTGTAAAAAGCTGCATGTTGACCTTAAATTATGTCAAATAAGCAATTACTGGGAATGACACATTTGTCTCAGAACTCAGTAAGGCATCACGTGTTTGATCTCCTTAGAAAAGTTGGTGATTCTAAACAGTTCTGATATAGAAAATAGTATAGAACTGCCGTGAACAGGAGGAAATAAGTATCTAGGACTGCCATGGACAGGAGGAAATAAGTATCTAGGACTGCAGTGTTATTAATCTGTAAAAGAAATTAGGGAAAAGAACTGGAATAAGCTTATGTATAAAATAAAAAAAAGTAATATATTATTATAAATAAATAATGTATTATTATTATTATTATTATTATTATTATTATTATTATCATTATGTCTGCAACAGATTCCCCATCCACATAAAATGTCATCCCTTTCCATATTGAAGTGCAACTTGAATCTATGGATGGGAAACAGAAAATTTACCCGAGAACTTTCCCCTATAGTACTAGTTGACAGAGGCAGCTCCTAAATGCTTTACTTCATGCATGGGTCCCCTCAAATTATCTATGGTATGATCCCATGCATGGGTCCCCTCGAATTATGTATGGTATGATCCCATGCATGGGTCCCCTCAAATTATCTATGGTATGATCCCATGCATGGGTCCCCTCAAATTATCTATGGTATGATCCCATGCATGGGTCCCCTCAAATTATCTATGGTATGATCCCATGCATGGGTCCCCTCAAATTATGTATGGTATGATCCCATGCATGGGTCCCCTCGAATTATCTATGGTATGATCCCATGCATGGGTCCCCTCAAATTATGTATGGTATGATCCCATGCATGGGTCCCCTCGAATTATCTATGGTATGATCCCATGCATGGGTCCCCTCAAATTATCTATGGTATGATCCCATGCATGGGTCCCCTCAAATTATCTATGGTATGATCCCATGCATGGGTCCCCTCGAATTATCTATGGTATGATCCCATGCATGGGTCCCCTCAAATTATCTATGGTATGATCCCATGCATGGGTCCCCTCAAATTATCTATGGTATGATCCCATGCATGGGTCCCCTCAAATTATCTATGGTATGATCCCATGCATGGCTCCACTCGAATTATCTATGGTATGACTACAAATGCCAGTGAATCCAAATCCAATTGCAGAGTTTATTAAGCTATATCCAAACACCCCTTGCGCCTCGGCAAAACTGCCTTCTTTTTGAAGAGGTGTTTGGATATACCTTAATAAACTCTGCAATTGGATTTGGATTCACTGGCATTTGTTGTTTTATCCTATTTTGCCTGTGTTGTGGACTATCTATGGTATGACCCCAGTTATTCTCATTGGGGTAAAATATAATTACCAAGCATGGGATGGATAGTGCAAGCCTATAACCAAGTGGGGTAGGTTATTTTAAGCAGAAGAATGGAAGTTGTCCACAACAGCTAGCCTAATACTTACCTATGAACCTATGAAAATGTCAAATGCATGGCTAGGGAAAGTGAATTCTTTAAGAGGGAGGTTCCCAAGTATTACATCATTAAATCTATAGTGTATGTTGGCAGACATACACAGGTTAGACCATAAGATATCTAGCGGCAGAGATTCAAATCGTTTCTCACATGTTCGTATAGAAAGGGTGTATGAGAAAGTTCAATAAAAGAAAATTAAGAACAAGGAGACAAAGGGATGGGGACTCTTGATTTTAGATGATACATTGTAGCCATAAATCTGGCAAAACATTTAAGAGGGCAGGATGAGGAAGACCTGGAATGAGTTTTTAGGGAAAAAGGAATAAAACAGGAATATGGAGGTGTCCATCTGAGGGTAGAACATGATACAATGAAGGTGGTGAGGAAGTATGTTGGAGGAGTTCAAACAGGTAAGACAGACAATAGGACATGGAGAAGTATTTTACTAGATATCAGCAGATGTATTCCAGGTTTGAAATAGATGAACTTCCTAACATAACCCTTTCTAATAAACACACATGATACATATGAACACAATTGAGTTGGATTGGGTTGAGTTGCGCAGCCAAGCTTATAAAGGCCCTGGTGGTCATTATTATAGTATATACCTATGAGCCCTGGTGGTCATTATTGTAGTATATACCTATAAGCCTCGGTGGTCATTATTATAGTATATACCTATGAGCCCTGGTGGTCATTATTGTAGTATATGCCTATGAATCTATGGGAGGATTTGAAGAAGGATATTTAGGGTATATGGGATCACGCAAGGGTGGTCTGGAGTATTGTAGTCAAAAAGAAGGGCCTGAATGTTTGTGAAGTTTGTCTGTTTGGGGTAGAATAAGGATATATAAGATGCAAATAGGATGAAGAAGTAGACATCCAAATTGCAGCAGGTGAGATCAAGACGTAAATTACAGTAACATGGAAAGGGACTGGGAAGGGTGTTTACAATGAAGGAATGGCCAATAATTCAATGAGGACAATTTGGCTGGGGAGTACTGAATGCATTTTATAGAAACTTAAAAAGGTGAGGGAAAAATGGAAGATGAATTCATTGACAGAAGAGGCTCTACATGACAATGGGAACAATGTATAGGCAGCGGTAACTAGCTGAATAGAAATGTCTTTTTGCTCGCAGTAGTAATTAGAGAAAATGATATAATTGATTAATGGAAGGGAAGAAAGATATAAGGATGAGTAATGTGTGGGGGGTCATCGACACAAAATAATTTTATACTTTGCAATGAATAACAGACAGGGACTAAAAGAGAACTAAGACAGCATGAATTTTCTATTTTACATTCAGTCCCTCTCAATACCAGACTATAAGAAGATACGCTGACTTATTTTTGATTAATTGACTAGCATTTTGTACAGTATTGGTTGTTTTTATTTTACTTACATGTAAGATTGTATTTTTAATATTATTAGTAAGTAGAGTGTTAAGAGTTTTAGATAAAAAAGTGGATGCTTTAAAAAAAATAGATCAAAATAATGATAAATAAATGTGTCTAATATGATAAAGGAGTGCTCTTGGTCGATTATCATGAAAATGAAAAAAAAAATTGCGTGAATATCTGTTTGAAATATAGACTATGTACAAGAAATTGATGATTGGCTGCTTGTGTATGGAAATCGTTTTGGAAAATTTAACAAAAATTATAATAAAGTCTTGACATAGTAATTATAGGTATTGGAATTATTCTGTATCCTGTAATCTATAATAACTGTAAATTAACAATGGTCCAGATTCATTAATGCCTACACTAAGTGTACGTGACCTTTATTGAAGAACATCCCTACCACATTTTTGTGCTTTCTAGTAATTCAGAAAGATCACACTAAGTGTACATGTCATCTACACTTTGTGGTAACCTTTATGGATCCCTCTTGATATATAAGGCGGCAAGAAAATCAGTAGCAAAACTAAAATTAGGAAGAAGGTGGCGTGCGTCATTCTTCTATCTGTTCACACAGAACAGTGTGCAGGTAGTGTAGGGATTAATGAATCCCAGGGCATGTCTAATTTGGCTTTTTCATCCTGACTCTATTGTGTATATTGCATTCAAGCATTTACTGTTTGCACTGATGACTATTTAACTGCATTTTATCCCTTAGTCCAGCACATGGATGATAAAGTAAAGGGCTGTTCTGTACAGAATCTAGGTTGTTTTATGTGAAGAATGTGTGAGAATCTAATATGCACCAAAACAAAGTGTATTCACCAAAATCTCCAATATGTTTTAGTGAGCGCACATCATATGCAGAAGGATCACATCTGTGTCCTTCTTCTTAATTAAATAAATGTTGGGTTCATTGTGCTTCACTAGTTAGGGGAACTCCCTCTTGCAATGACCCTAAAGAGGAAACCAAAATTCTGCCAAGTGACCAAACATCAAACCTCACACAGGCAAATCGCCCACGTCTATCTGCTGAGGAAGATCATAACTAATAAGCAAACAGTTCTCTGAATTATTTGTAGCAGTTCAGCTAGTGGAATAAGGCCTTCTCTCTTCACTTCAGAGCACCTTTATGGCACTTGAATATCAAGAAAAAATGGTAACATTCAGTCAGTGGCAAGGGACATGGTATCATGCTTAGGGGCTTCGGTGCTTGTAAGTCTTGAGTGAGTTGGAGATTCAGTGCTTGTCAGTATAGAGTGAACTGGGGATTCAGAGCTTGTCTGTCTAGAGTGAGTTGGGGATTCAGTGTTTGTCACTCTAGAGTAAGTTGGGGAGTCTGTGCTTGTCAGTCTAGAGTCAGTTGGGGATTCAGAGCTTGTCAGTCTAGAGTCATTTGGGGACCCAGTGCTTGTCAGTCTAGAGTGAGTTGAGGATTCAGAGCTTGTAAGTCTTGAGTCAGTTGGGGATTCTGTGCTTGTCAGTCTAGAATCAGTTGGGGATTTGATGTGTGTCAGTCTAGAGTGAATTGGGGATTCAGTGCTTGTCAGTCTGGAGTGAGTTAGGGATTCAGTGCTTGTCAGTCTAGAGCCAGTTGGGGATCCTGTGCTTGTCATTCTAGAGTCAGTTGGGGATTCAGAGCTTGTCATTCTAGAGTCACTTGGGGATCCAGTGCTTGTCAGTCTAGAGTGAGTTGAGGATTCAGAGCTTGTCAGTCTGGAGTCAGTTGGGGCTTCAATGCTTGTCAGGCTAGAGTCAGTTGGGGATTCAGTGCTTGTCAGTCTATCATGAGTTGTGCAACCAATGGGTGTGCTTTACACTGAATGGGATTCACTTGTCTCCCTGGGAAGTGCAACTACTATGCAGTAAATTTATCATCCTTTAATGTCTTTTCCAGAGCTCTTCAAATTCCAATGAAAACTATACAAGTCCCAACAATAAAATACATGATTTAGAAGCATGAAGACTTCCTGTGCTGGAAGAACGTTGACAGCTGTACTATTACAGAAACATGAGTTAAGTATCCAAAAGCACATATAACAAATGCCTGGGTGTAACTGCTTAAAAATGTATATGGTAGGGATCTTATGGTCCCCATCATCACTTGCCTAGTATGTTCCTGTGTTCCATTGTTCAATACTTCATATCTGATAGGCTAAGTAGTGAGGTGACAGCACTTTAATGATTAATCAACAATCACTTATTTAATACTTCAAAACATAACAAAGTAGTAAATACGTACAAAGAGAAAACAGAATGTGGTGCAGGCAAATGGTTCCACCAAACGATAAATGCCAATGTACTAAAAAATGTAGTAGAACCAAACCACATCCAGTATCCAAAAAAACAACCGTATGTTAAAGCAAAGGATGAGAGAACACAGTAATGATATACACGGGGGGGGGGGGGTCAGATAATAATGCATTGGCTAAACATGTGCCCAAGTATGATAGTATGCATACATTTAGATTTATGGCTATAGAAACAGTTAGAAATAATGAAAGGAGACGGGATGTTACCAATAGGACAGAAGTAGCTGAATTAGAATGGATTATTAGGATAAGAGCTACAATGGGGAAGGGGAGAGCTACATTGGGGAAGGGGCTCAATGATAAGGCTTCCATAAAGCCAGTTTTACAGGCAAGGAACTTAGTAAGATAGTAAGATGACAATTTGTATCTATGGCTTTAAAAGTTAATTGTCTTGTTAATGCTTTTAATTGATTGTTAACTACATAGGAGTTTTTATTGGTTTGAATATATTTTAAATACCAAAGTAAAGAGATGTTGTGTTGTCTGATGAAGCAGCAAAACTTCTCGCGAAAACGCTCACCATTCAAAGTTTCTTTTTTCTGGATACTGGTTGTGGTTTGGTTCTACTATATTTTTCAGTACAAAGTAAATACGTAACTGATACAAAAAAACACAAGGCCTGTCTCTCATTTTTTGCTCATAAATTCTGGATATAGCCAAAACTAATACGTGGGGGATACAGTTAGGGACACTTTCTTAAATATTACTCTAATTCAATGTAAAAAGTTAACAATGCAACTGAGTTTGCATAAATATGCATGTTCTGAATAATAAGAAGCATGAAACTGGCATTATTTACTTTATAATCTTCAGTGATGTACCAGAAAGTCAGGGTGGGGCAAAATCAGAGACATTCTGCAAACTCAGGGGCACATGAGAGGTTCCCAGAAATGTACCTCTCAACTTCTTTGCACAAGAATTGTAGACAAAGCCAAAATAATGGTAGGGTAAACACCCAAAATCAGGGACAAATTTTAATGTTACTCTAATTTACTTAAAAGGTTAATAGAACAAGAGGTTTTGCATCGATTTGCATTTTCTAACCAATAAGAAGTACAAAATTGTAATGTTTGGCATAACTGATTTGATGGCGATCCCCAGTAATTTACCAGAAAAGCATGAAGAAACTAAATGATTTGATGTAAAATCTGGGACAGTCGAGAAATATGTTTCCCAGTAATAGTACCCTCAGCCCTCTGCAGGAACACAAATGTTGTGGCTATGTTTACTTTTTTATTGATTATAGCTCTTCACCAGGAGCGGCTGTTTTGGAATGAAAGGAAGATAGCTCTCAACTGTATGGCATTACGAGGCACGTTCATGATTTTGAATTTTTAAGACTCTATGTTCTATACTGAAGAGGTCTATTATAGTTTTATTGTGATTTTTTAATAAATATCCACAGTAAATAATATAATGTAATATATAAAGCAGCCTTTTAATAAGTGTGAAGAAACTGTTATTAAACAAGTAATGAAGTTAATAACTGAAGTTGTTAGTATGTGTTCCTTTGTTCCACACTGAGTCCATTTGTTCCACACTGTGTGAGAGTTAATGTTTTACATTTTTGCAGGATAAATGTTGAAATGTATGGGTGGCAGTTGGTTGAAGACAGAGAATGGCAGATTAAAGATGATCCCATTACAGTGACCATTGCTTTGGCTTGGTTGGGATGGAAACTTAGCTTAGTATCTGAAAGCTCTAAGTTGAAGTTTTACTGTCATTTAATGTTCTTTCACTTTTTCTGACAGAAAATCAGATAGGGCTGTGGGTGGCAGTAACTATGTTCACTGCCCATACCACACCTCTTAACTGTCCAGATTTTCACAGAATGCCCAGATTTTTGGCTCATATTTTTATTCTGCTCCTCACAAAATTTGTGGTTTTCTGTAAATCACCGGGATGATCTAATGACTAAAGTCACTAAATAATAGCATACATTTGAGTTTCAAATTTCAAATCCTTCAGAAAATGTATGTTAAAACAAACCCTGTTACTCTAGCAGCTTTAAAAGTTTATAAGAGCAATATTTAAAATGTGCCCCTATTTTTGGGCCTATGTTTCCCATTTTGTCAGGCTTTGTCCATATTTCTTGCTCTAAGAGGTTGAAAGGTATAACCCACAGCACAGTGCATTTGTATTTATTTATTTTTTTATTCACCTTTTATGTTGAAGAACTTGGGAGTGCCCTACAGCCGGAAGTAGAAATAGATTTTACTGTATCTTTTTCATTCTCTTCTCGAAGACACATCAGGAGTATAGATGCTCTGGGTATCATTTGTTTGTTGGCAGGTGAGGTATTATAGTCATCGGCAGTTAAGGGATCACTTAGGGAGAATAGTTTCTGTCAAAAACCAATGTGGTCCTTATTTTATGTGGTACCTTCTCAGTCAGAGGTGGCATACCATCTCAAAAGGAAAATAAATTCCAATGGGTCACTATGTATGAGATTTTTACACAAATATCTTTGTTAGTAATCTCTGATTTTCCTAGTGAGAACTACATTTGTGGACATGACATATGGTCTTGTCTATAAACAACTAGTAAATCCAGCTTTCAGGGAGTTTTTGTTGTTTCAGTCTAGCACCATGATGAGTTTCAATCTGAGGGCTATATGACCTGATCTGCAGAAAAGACCAGTGGCTTCAAGAGTATATAGAGTTGTCAGCTGTTCCTTTTTTCGCAGACATTTGTGTACATTGAAAAACCTGAAACATGGAAACTGTTCTGCTGCTTTTAAAAAAAATTTTTCTAACTTCCCTCTGTTACATTAAATGATGATATTGTATTCCAAACACCATAATATGATATATAAGTATTTCACCACAAAAATATGTAAATTTTAGTGGTAACATACCACAGGTACAGTGCCAAGTTTTCTTGTAGCTAAAGATGTGGCATCAACGCTAGAAGTGTGCTGCACCCTGAATGTTTTATAATGATATCTCAAAGAATGGCAAAGAGATAGCCTTTTCAGGACAGGGCACTGTGATTTTAGTTCATGTACCTTTATTAACAGTCTCAGTTTGCATTTTATTCATTTCCTAGTGTGGGTTCTGAAGTGACTTACTGCTCATTATACTGAGTGCAGCAATGACTTCTAGCACTCCCTTTAGCGCAGAAAGGTGGTGGAAGGAGGGGTCTATGATATTTCTAGACATACTCCACTCCATAAGCATTACAACAATAGGCTCATGCAGGAGGGCTATACTTGGTCACAGTGTAAGGCTGATGCCAGGAATAGTTTGTGCAAGGTTGTCACCTTTGCTACTGGAATCCTACGCATGGTACTTGAATTGCTGCAAGCTTGACCTCCTTCACCGACAGGAGGATGAAGTTAGGGCACTATCACCACTTCCATACTCTAAGTATGCCATCTTTTAGCTAAGCAAATATCCTGGCATTGCATACCACCATCCAGTTGCTCATCATGCCCTGTTTATGTCTCTAGTCACTTCACAGATTGAAAGGAACAGGGAGATGCACAGGAGCAGAGCTGAATGCCTAAGAAAATTCTAGGGTAAGTACGTTAAAACAAACCCTGTTACTCTAGCAGCTTTCTAAGTTTATAAGAGCAATATTGTCTCTGTTTACATAGCAACAACTGCAGCCATTAAAAATAAGTCTGTATTACTTTTATACAGCAATACCACATCTGTCAGTACTGGCACACTTTAATGGCATTGCTATGACTGTACAATGCTGCAAGTGCACTGTGTGATCAGTATGTTTAGCATGTATTTGTACAGTGTTGTTATTGTCACATGTCAAATAACATCACTGCTCACAAGCACAGATGCGCTGCCTTGATAAATAGCTCATGCACTTCTTATTCTCTTATGTCAGACTGCATGTAAGGATGGCTTTGGGATTTAAACCCCTCCGATATATTATAATTTATTTATTTATTTTATTTATTTTCTATTTGTTTACCAGGTTAGTCCGACTGGACACAAGGTGACCATTTTCAGCGGAGGCCCAGGGAGAAAAGCTCCAGATACATAGTAAAAAAATCATAAAAAAATAATAAAAAATTATATAAACACAGCTATTTTGTACAAAGAGCATAGAACATATAAAGTTTTACAAATGATCCAGCATACAGTGGTTAGAATATTGAGAAACAAATTAAACAAGATATTATACAACAAATATACAATTGCTTGAACATAAATTAAAAAAAAAGTTTCCATAGACAAACAGGGTCATAAACTAGAAATCATAACTATAAAGGTGACCTAAACACCTAGTTCACAGTATTATGTACTAAGCGAAACTACACAGTACACCTGTGATCTAGAGATGTTGAAAGTCAGGAACAGGTGAAATTAGTCTGGTCCTGTACAGCAACATATCCAAGTTTTGAATAGGAGATCTTTTAGCAGGGATTTGAAAGTATGTTTACTATATAGACATCTAATGTCAGGGAGTAGAGAGTTCCAGGCCTTAGCAACTGCATAGGAATAAAGAGATTGGCCTGAGCTATGTAAGCAATGGGTATTGGAAGATCTCAGTTGACGCACAGTATTATGGAAGGTGAGCAGACCAGAGAGGGCAGGTATTATATTTGGTTGGTATAGCAGTTGATGGGTCAGGAGAAGTTGATTATATTTTAGTAGGTTAGGAAGTTCTAACCATCCTAGTTGTCTTAGGGAGAGGCAATGGTGTGAACGAAACTTAGCACTGGTTGCAAACTTTGAGATTTTATTGTAACAGGTAGTTTCAGAAGGTCAGATTTGTTTAGGCTAGTTAGAACTGGGGAAGCATATAGTAAGGGAGAGTAGATGGGTAGGAGAGATAGTGATTCGGGATTCATATGTGAGGAAGCTCTTGTAGCGGTATAGTGAACCTAGCTTTTTATGAACTTTGGCAATTGTTAGTGCTATATGTTTATCAAATTTTAGGTTTTGGTCAATAGTTACACCTAGTAGCTTGGCTTGAGTTACAGGTATGATAAGGGTATTGTTGGAGGATGTTACTGAGAATGGCGAGGTAGGGGTGAAAGTTTTGGATGGGTGGAAGATCATGAGTTGGGTATTAAATGGGTTTAGTATGAGTTGGGAGGAATTTAGCCATTTTTCTATAGTAGTGAAGGCTTCCTGGGTTATAACTTGGAGTAATTGTAGAGAGGGGGGCTGAGCAAATAAGGGTGGTATCATAAGCATACTGCAGTATATTAGTTTGTTGGGTAGCCAAGGGGAGGTTATTGGTAAAGATGGAAAATAGTAAGGGACCAAGAATGGATCCTTGAAGAACACCTTATCCCACTGGGAGGAGAGGGGAGAGAGGGTTATGCCATTTAACAGCTTGTTGTCGGAGGGACAAATAATCTTTAAGCCACAGTAGAGAGGAGTTATCCAGATTGAGCTCAGAGAGAGTCGATAGTAATTTGCAGTGGGATACCATGTCAAATGCCTTTGACAGGTCTAGGAAGACAACAGATCTTAAGTTACCGAGATTTCTTTGTTGGTTGACGTGGTCAGTAAAGGATATAAGGGCAGAGGTGGTACTATGGTTTGGGTGAAATCCATGTTGGGAATTTGCTAGCAGGTTATATTGAAGAAGATGATTCAGTCGCTGGGTGTGTACACATTTTTCTAAGATTTTTGATAGGGTAGATAGTATAGCTATGGGGCGATAATTACTAAGTTCTGTCGAGGAACCACCTTTGTGTAGGGGGACAACATATGAAATTTTTCCAGAGAGAGGGGACAGTGTGTTCATCTATGGATCTATTGATGAGTATGAAAATAGGGTAGGCAATGGCAGAGGCGGCAGTTCTGAAGTAATCAGCAGGGAGTTTATCAGTAGCGATTGTGGTGGGTTTCAATTTGGCAAGGTGTTTATGAATTAGGTCAGTTGGAGCTGGTTTGAGAGAGAATTAGGTGTTGGTCATATGGTGACAGTTTTGTATTTTGGGGGTATTTGCAGTAGTAGTGGGGAAATTGTTGAATAACTTTTGGATAGAGGAGGGGAAATAGTCATTAAACTGGGTGGCAATATCATTGTTATCACCTTCAGTGTTAGGGTTTGGGGAGGTGATTTTGCCTGGTTGGAGAATGTGGTTGATTGCGGACCAGAATTTTTGTGGATTGTTGTTTTGTAGCTAGATATAATAACTTTTTTGTCATTACATATTTGTTTGTTTTTTTTGCTTTGTTTCTGAGCTCTAGGAAGTATTGTTGATTTGTACTTGTTTTGTTGGTATACCAGGTTGCCCAAACTATGTCTCATTATTTGAGTAGGGATCTTGTGTCCTTTGAGATCCAGGGGGCTGGGTTGGCTTTAGCATGAATTATATGTTGTGGGGCCATAATATTAAGGATACCTAAGAAGGTAGTATTAAAGTACTCCACATTTTCATCTAATGGTAGAGTTTTAAGAGGTGACCGATTTATTTTTTTAAGGTGTTGATGAATTGGTCTGGTAGGAAATTTTTGTAACTACAGATAGAATGTAGGATGGGTTTTTTATGGGTTTTGTGTGCTGTCTTAGTATGATTGTGGGTAGGTGATCACTGAGGGAGTCGGTTAACGTACCACATATATTGGCAGATGAAGGCTTTTTGGTTAGGATCCAGTCTAATGTGGATTCCTTTTTGCTGGATTTGTCTATACAGGTGGGGGTTTGGATAAGCTGTGTGAAGTTAAATAGGTTTACTGGTACTTTGGGGGGAATGCCATGATAGAGGCCCAATCAATGTTGAAGTCCCCCAGGATAAGTATCTCCTGAGGGAGGGCTGTGGAAGTCCAATGGAAAATGGACTCTAGGGTGGCAATATTGATGCCTGGTGGTAAGTAGACACCTATAATGTTGAGTTGTTTCTGCTGGTTTCATTTTATATTTAAGACAAAATTACCCTCGCACGTGCACAGACCCAACAATTCCAGCAAAGTCAAAAATCAAGGCCAGCACTAAGTGTGGTTAATATAGCTCTATTTTATTACATAATAAATAACCAAAAGGGTAGGGTGAAACCCTCTAACCCCACAAAAATTCAACCAGACCAGTTTTGGCTGAAATAGCCTTCCTCAGTGTTAAACACTACCTTGTCACATCCACTTAATTTTAATATTTGCAAACAGGTTTCTGCAAGATCTAAAGTGGGGATATCTTTACATATTTGTTGGAAAGTAAGGCAGTGCCTGTAAAGTAGGTAAATGCCCCTGCCTCTTTTAGCTATTCGATCCCATCTAAGGATGTTGTAGCCAGGAGGGGCTATGGTGGCATCTTTGATGTGGGGCTTGAGCCAGGTCTCGGCTAGGGCTACAATGTCAGGGTTATAGAAGGATATAGAGGCAGGTAGCTCTTCAGTGTTATTCATGATGATGTGGATGTTTATACTGACTATTAAGAGGTCAGAGGAGTTTTGCTTGCAGGGGATATTAGGTCCATGTAAGTTTGCAGTGGTGGGCATAGTAGTGAAGGGGCCTGGGTTGGGGTGGATGTCGCCACTGAGTGCAAGTTGGTTAGTAGCAGTGGCCAGAGTGTGTGTAGATAACTGGTGATAATGTTGTGTATGAGTAAACTGGGGTTTTTTTTATAATTAGTTTCTTTGTAGGTGAGCTTGATGAGCTCAAAGGGGATGTGGCTGAAAATGGTAGGTGAAATGTATATGTGATTATGGTGGTGAATGTTTGAAAAGGTTAGTGTGGAGGAGTTTAGGTGATTGTGGTTAGTGACAGTGGAGTGGTAGGAAGTTAGATGGTAGTCTAGGCAGAGGAGAACTGCTAAGAAAATAGGAGGTGCAAGCATGGTGAGAGTTGAAGGGGATGGTGGTGGTATATGTGGAGTTAAGTTATCTGGTTTGGGAGTTATTAGAAGGAGAAAGGATAATATGATGTGGCAGAGCACCACAGAACAAATTAATGAGCAGGTGGTGAAAGAAAATAGGGGAAGAGTGGTTGGAGGGTGATACGATAGGTTGCTGGGAGGTGTTAGGGAAGTCAGCTGATTGTGGTTATGAATAAATTTGAGTATAAACAGGGTGGGTGGGATAAGGGGGCAGGGTGAGGGGGCAGGGTGGGGAACAGAGCGGGCTGGATCAACTCCACAAGGTAAGGTACTCAGCAAAGAACTGAAACAGTGAGCTAGAGTAGGTAAGGTACTGGTTAAAGTGTGATTATATTTAACTGTGACTGGTAACACCACTGCGATTTTTATAGGCAGTAGCTAACAGTAAATCAAGAGGAAAGTCAGGGTTGACTGTTAATTAAGGGATGCTGTTAATTTTAAGTCAGTTGCAAAGAAAAAGGGGGTTCTATGGTGGGCCTTAGCGTCTGTGCACACTACTCACTCAGAACAACAAGTAAGATACTTAAATGAAAAAAAAACACCTACAGGTTTTAATAACTAGTGTAGCTCAGTAGTGGAAGATGGTGGGGCAGATAGCAGGTCGCCACTTCTTCAGATCACAGAGTACAGTCCCGAGGGAGAGACAAAGCAACAGAGTTATATTTTCAGTAAAAAATGCAGTAGGTATATTTAGCATACCAACCTTTTAATAGCAGGACTTACATAGGTGTGTCATCAGCCTGTTTGTCAATCAGACAAACAGGTTGATGACACACCTGTGTAAGTTCTGCTATTAAAAGGTCAGTATGCTTTACTGTGTAAGAAACACATTGTTAAAAATTCAATAGTTGTTGATTTTATATTTCTCTTCCGCCACCATCTTTGTTGCTATTCTGTCTATTTTCCATGTTTTGCCACTTTTTTAGTTTCTATCCATTTCTGTTACTATTATATGCATCAACACAGCACTTTGCACCAATCCCACCAGTGAGACCAGTCATCCCTCCAGAGGTAGTAGTAGCACCACCACCACCAGAAGCACCCAGAACATCTGAGTACCAGCCTGCCACAGTTGTGTCCACACCTCCTGCCCTACCTGCACCACATGTGTCAGGTAGACTGCACGGGAGTGGTACACTGGTATCTGCTGGTAAGATGGTACCTGCTGGTGAAGATGACAACTTTGTCACCTATCAGCAGCTGACACTCTGTTCTATACTCCCATTTCCAACCTATACTCTATTAATTAAACAGATAAGCACAACACAAACAGGCTAACAAAGAGCTTATAAAAATAATAATTTTTCTCTGGTTATACATTATGTGACAGGTCACTGAGAGCAATTTATTTATTCATTTTATTTTAGTTGACATTTGTTGACCAGGATAGTCCATCTGAGCTTGTGCCCTTTTTCAGTTGACACTTGGGGAGAAAACCTCCACAGTTTAAAATATGCAATTAAAACTTCTGCAGTACATATTAAGAAAGTAATACATTCTCAATATAGGTTATGCATGTAAAAAGAAGATAACATACAAGGAATGGATTCTGAGTACAGCTTGTGTCAGTCAAGAGAGAATAACAAGCATGTGGTAAATTCTCAGCACAGGTTACGTACACCAACATGTAATAAACACAAAACAGTGTATATACCATTACGATTAAGTAGATGACTGTTGCTGTACAAGTCAGGGAAATTCAGCAAATGAGACATTTCAAACAGGTGGAGAGTATAGAGGTGGTGGGAGAGAATAGCGTGGCAAGAATGCAGAAGAAACATGTATACAGGTCTGGAAAGGTAGCAACGGTAGTAGGTTTGCTAAGTTACAGAGAGAGTGGAACAAGAGGGTGGGGGTGGAAGGAAGAAACGTGGTAGTGTCAGAATAATAGGGGGCAAGAATATGGAGAGGTGTGGACAGCAGTAGTTTAAGGTCATAGTTAAATGTGGGAAGTTAAAAAGGATAGTAAAATAGTGGGAGAAGAAGAGGGTGGAAGTAGGGTGATGGGGGAGACGTATAATGTAGGAAAGAGGGAAGCAGTGTTAATAATGTACATGTATAACCAATCAGACATAACATTTCTCATCCAGTAGCAAAGATGAGGTCATATCCTTGTCATGCACTAAGATCTCTCACCATTGATTGCACAAGTGTGCCAAGTATTGCTGCTCATCACCATGAAAATCTGAAATAAAATAAAGCTAATGCTTTTACTATAGGTGCTTCTATGGCTTAGTGTACTCATTGGATGATTTGTACTTTGTCAGTGCAGTAGGTTGGGGGATTATAATGCTCTGGTGTTATATTCTGCTTGCAATGTTCAATTTGGAGTCTGTCAGATACATATTTCCCACATATGTGTGTGTTTTATCTCCCCTTTTCAGTCTGATTCCTTCAGTGTCTCTCCGCTTGCTAGGGAACTGTGGATACACTTGTTTGTGGATTGAAATAATTTGCTGGCTCCCCTCTGGATCTCATGCTATCCCATTTTAATAACATTCCATTATAGCACCTGCTTATCGCTCACATTCTGATCTTGTCAAGACAGCTGCATCATCACGTTACTTTATTGTATCCCACCTCTCTTATCTATGTTTCATATTATCCTACCTTTCGGTATTATCCTACCACCTTCTTCCTTGTATTTTGCAGCCCTGATTGGGTGGACAGCTCCCTTTCAATTTTCTGTTTGTTTCTGTGTTTCTGTACTGAAAGCTCTACACCACCCTTAGTCATTCACGCCATTTCCCCTTTCATGAAGCATTTTTCTGTATTGATATTGCTTTATGATATATCAACGTTGTCAACGTTATTTTTCAATCTGTGAGCAGAAACTCATAACTAACAGAAGTACTCATGCACATTCAATGTTTACCTCAGTTGCTTGTACTTTAATTTAGCCACAAGGTGCTCTAACGTGATCTGGCCATGAGTCTGTCCTGCAGCCACAATGAGGAGCTCCTTATCATGAACAATAGCCTGACCACATTACAAAATGGCCTGGCCACATAAATGGGTAGTAAGAATTGAGGTTCATCACCGCACATAATATAAATACTGCTGGCTTGGCCATAGTTACAGATTTGGCATTTCTGGCTTGGGGATCATACCAACTTTCATTGCAAATAGGTTTCCACTTACTGTTTTTTCACTTCAGTAATGAGATTTGACCATCTTACTTTCTTTTTAAACTTGAATGCTCAACTCTTTCCTGGCTGTGTTCCTGCTCTATAACCTAACCTCTTCACTCTCCGTATATGATTACTAAACTCCTATGTCTTTTGCTATTAGTGACTGATGATATTTTCTCCATATTTATTTTTATCTTCACTTGTTGATTCTGGTACAATAATACTGATCTCTGTTTATACCAATCTGATTGAATTCATTGAATTCTGCTTTAATGTATATTTTCTGGATATATTACTGTAATCAAACAAACTAGATTCCTGCTTTTATGTATATATTCTGTATATGTTACTATATTTACTATCTGTAACACTGTTTATGCTTCTGTACTAATTAATGTTTATATTTTTTCTGTATCTCGTTGGAGCTTTTCTCCCCGGGCCTCCACTGAAAATGGGCTCTTTTAGGCCCAGTGGACTTATCCCGGTAAACAAATGCAATAAATAAATAAATAAGGAGCACACATAATGTATATGAATAACTTCCAATGTATAGCAAAACAACTTCCTATAAGGTACAGTTGCTTAGAGATTAAGGTTTGTGCCTCAGTCTGTTGTCTATGGTTCAGTTCTGATAATTTATCACAACCTCTAGTTTATGTACCCACTTAAACAAATAAATTCAAATTAAAATCGTATTCTAGAAAAAATAATCATTGCACTATATTCCTAACTGAGCTGATGAATTTTGTTTATAACTTAGAATGTATGACTTCTGATTCATTGTTTTGTGTTTAGTAGATCTGTGCTTTGGGAACTGAACCTATTCCATGCTGGTGGTAACTGCATAATGTTCTTTTCTCAGCAAGCTAGTTTAGGTCTTCATATCTACAGCTATCTATACAATAAAAAAAATTAAGAGCTAAAATAGAGAAAAGAGTTTAACACCTTGATTATACATTGCACAATACTCCAAGTAAAAAAATATCTGGGGTTCTGCATTGTATTATATGTCCTTTTCTACTCTGGTTTACTGAAATTCATAATAAAAAGTGACAGAGCACTTATGGTATTTATTACTGACTTGAGCAATTAAAAAAACCTACGCATTTATTGCCCTGCCAAATCCAGTGGAGTCTGCAGAACAGAACTCTGCCACCTACCTTTTTTACTTGTTTACTTGATTTACACATGCCAAAGTTATACAGCTTGTTATGAAAATGAAACGCAATGACAAACTGCAGTACTGCAGCATTCAGGCACCTGTATCAAAAAATAAATAAAGTCGATGACAGATTTAAGTATTCTAAAAATATCTCTGTGGCTGACATAATTCAGTTTTACACCATCTACTCATGCTTCATGAATATGATCGCAGAATTTATTTTAGTTTTCATTTTTTTAGATGACTGTGTCATTAGATGACACTTCCTTTACATTCTTTTGAATAAGCAATCTATTATATTACTTCACAGCTGTTCAGCTGTGAAAACTTCTTTACATCCAAATCCAGGGTGTTATGTGGCATTTTTCAACAAACAGATGGGAGATACAATGTTTTATAATACGATTATTTCCATTATTCATTTTTAACTGGGTAAACACGTTCAGCACATATACTTTTCCAAAGTAATTCAGAAGCTCTGTCTGCTTACGTGACCTGCACAGAGAGAGAGACAGTTTATAAACAGTGAATGGCAGAATCAGTCTAAGCCTCCAGGATATAGTTTGTTAGTAGCTCATAGCCTTAATCCACTCAATTAGACTCAAACATAAGAAAATGCTCAAACGTCTGCATTCCAAGCGATTGAAATATATTCTTTTTAGCACAGTGGCTTGGTGTGTCATTAGATGGAAGAGATACAATGTGACCAACATCAGATAAAATGCAATGTGTAAGACATTTTGCAGGTACCTTCCACAGTGACACAGAAATAACTTTCTTGGTAACACCCCACAGTCCCAAGGTGGACTTAAGGTAGTGATGACTGGCCATGGGAGAGAAGTAAGTGATTGCTTAGTGCATCTCCTTTCTTCTAGGAGAGCGATGTCCTGTGCAACTCCTAAACTGTCAGTTTATGGACTTATGGTAGACTTACAGCAGTGTGTGTGTGTGTGTGTGTGTGTGTGTGTGTGTGTGTGTGTGTGTGTGTGTGTGTGTGTGTGTGTGTGTGTGTGCATTTACATTATATCTGCTGTCATCAGCAGCAGAAATGTGTAACAAATATGAGACAGAGCACTGAGGCAATGTAATGCCTGCTATTACTAACTTATTTCTGTTGCCCTGTGGCCAATGGCCTGTAGCCTAGATCATTTGGAGTCACATAATTGTCTAATCTTTTGTAAATTCACTTATCAAGAAATCATCATTATTGTGAACATCCAGTAAGAATCAGGAGAAGCCGCTGCTGGAGATGGGCTAGTAACATGATTAACTCTGCAGGACTTACATTACTCTACAGTTCAACTCATCTTGTTTCACAAAGTACCAGTGTGCTACTAGAAATCAGAATGTGATGTCAACATAGGCATTGCCAGGTAAATGTTTCTGTCACTGTAGGTGGAATTGTTGCTATAGGTATTTTTTTTTAACCTGGCAAGCAAAAACAGAACTGCTGCTGCACAGCATAGTGCCTAACTGCTGAGACACAAAGTCAGAACTGCTGCTGCACAGCATGGTGCCTAACCACTACGACGCAAAGTCAGAACTGCTGCTGCACAGCATAGTGCCTAACCACTGAGACACAAAGTCAGAACTGCTGCTGCACAGCATAGTGCCTAACCGCTGCAAAACAAAGTCAGAACTGCTGTTGCACAGCATAGTGCCTAACCACTGCGAAACAAAGTCAGAACTGCTGCTGCACAGCGTAGTGCCTAACTCCTGCTACACAAAGTCAGAACTGCTGCTGCACAGCATAGTGCCTAACTGCTTCTACACAAAGTCAAAACTGCTGCTGCACAGCATAGTACCTAACCACTGCTAAACAAAGTCAGAACTCCTGCTGCACAGCATAGGGCCTAACCGCTGAGACACAAAGTCAGAACTGCTGCTGGACAGCATACTGCCAAACCACTGCAACACAAAGTCAGAACTGCTGCTGCACAGCATAGTGCCTAACCGCTGCAAAACAAAATCAGAACTGCTGCTGCACAGCATAGTCCATAACCACTGAGACACAAAGTCAGAACTCCTGCTGCACAGCATAGTGCCTAACCGCTGCAACACAAAGTCAGAACTGCTGCTGCACAGCATAGTGCCTAACTGCTGCAACACAAAGTCAGAACTGCTGTTGCACAGCATAGTGCCTAACCACTGCTAAACAAAGTCAGAACTCCTGCTGCACAGCATACTGCTTAACTGCTGTGACACAAAGTCAAACTGCTGCTGCACAGCATAGTGCCTAACCACTGCAACACAAACTCAGAGCTGCTGCTGCTGCACAGCATAGTGCCTAACCACTGCGACACAAAGTCAGAACTCCTGCTGCATAGCATAGTGCCTAACCGCTGCGAAACAAAGTCAGAACTGCTGCTGGACAGCATAGTGCTTAACCACTGCAACACAAAGTCAGAACTCCTGCTGCACAGCATAGTGCCTAACCCCTGCGACACAAAGTCAGAACTGCTGCTGCACAGCATAGTGCTTAACCACTGCAACACAAAGTCAGAACTGCTGCTGCACAGCATAGTGCCTAATCACTTTGACATAATGTCAGAACTGCTGCTGCACAGCATTGTGCCTAACCACTGCAACACAAAGTCAAAACTGCTGCTGCAAAACATAGTACCTTACAACTGTAACACAAAGTCAGAACTGCTGCTGCTGCACAGCATAGTGCCTAACCACTGCGACACAAAGTCAGAACTCCTGCTGCATAGCATAGTGCCTAACCACTGCGAAACAAAGTAAGAACTGCTGCTGCACAGCATAGTGCTTAACCACTGTGACACAAAGTCAGAACTGCTGCTGCGCAGCATAGTGCCTAACTGCTGCAACACAAAGTCAGAACTGCTGTTGCACAGCATAGTGCCTAACCACTGCTAAACAAAGTCAGAACTCCTGCTGCACAGCATAGTGCTTAACTGCTGTGACACAAAGTCAAACTGCTGCTGCTGCACAGCATAGTGCCTAACCACTGCAACACAAACTCAGAGCTGCTGCTGCTGCACAGCATAGTGCCTAACCACTGCAACACAAAGTCAGAACTCCTGCTGCATAGCATAGTGCCTAACCACTGCGAAACAAAGTCAGAACTGCTGCTGCACAGCATAGTGCTTAACCACTGCAACACAAAGTCAGAACTCCTGCTGCACAGCATAGTGCCTAACTGCTGCGACACAAAGTCAGAACTGCTGCTGCACAGCATAGTGCTTAACCACTGCAACACAAAGTCAGAACTGCTGCTGCACAGCATAGTGCCTAATCACTGTGACATAAAGTCAGAACTGCTGCTGCACAGCATTGTGCCTAACCACTGCAACACAAAGTCAAAACTGCTGCTGCAAAACATAGTATCTTACCACTGTAACACAAAGTCAGAACTGCTGCTGCTGCACAGCATAGTGCCTAACCACTGCGACACAAAATCAGAACTCCTGCTGCATAGCATAGTGCCTAACCACTGTGAAACAAAGTCAGAACTGCTGCTGCACAGCATAGTGCTTAACCACTGCAACACAAAGGCAGAACTCCTGCTGCACAGCATAGTGCCTAACTGCTGCGGCAAAAAGTCAGGACTGCTGCTGCACAGCATAGTGCTTAACCACTGCAACACAAAGTCAAAACTGCTGCTGCACAGCATAGTGCCTAATCACTGTGACATAAAGTGAGAACTGTTGCTGCACAGCATTGTGCCTAACCACTGCAACACAAAGTCAAAACTGCTGCTGCAAAACATAGTACCTTACCACTATAACACAAAGTCAGAACTGCTGCTGCTGCACAGCATAGTGCCTAACTGCTGCAACACAGTCAGAACTGCTGCTGCACAGCATAGTGCCTAATCACTGTGACACAAAGTCAAAACTGCTGCTGCACAGCATAGTGCCTAACCACAGCAACACAAAGTCAGAACTGCTGCTGCACAGCATAGTGCCTAATCGCTGTGACACAAAGGCAGAACTGCTGCTGCTGCACAGCATAGTGCCTAACCAATGTGACACAAAGTCAGAACTGCTGCTGCACAGCATAGTGCCTAACCACTGTGACACAAAGTCAGAACTGCTGTTGCACAGCATAGTTCCTAACTACTGCGACACAAAGTCAGCACTGCTGCACAGCATAGTGCCTAACCACTGCAACACAAAGTCAGAACTCCTGCTGCACAGCATCGTGCCTAACCGCTGTGACACAAAGTCAGAGCTGCTGCTGCAAAGCATAGTGCCTAACCACTGTGACACAAAGCCAGAACTGCTGCTGCACAGCATAGTGCCTAACCACTGAGAGACAAAGTCAGAACTGCTGCTGCACAGCATAGTGCCTAACCACTGTAACACAAAGTCAGAACTGCTGCTGCACAGCATTGTGCCTAACTACTGCAACACAAAGACAGAACTGCTACTTCAAAGCATAGTACCATACCACTGCAACACAAAGTAAGAACTGCTGCTGCACAGCATAGTGCCTAACCGCTGAAACACAAAGTCACAAATGCTGCTGCACAGCATAGTGCCTAACCGCTGTGACACAAAGTCAGAACTGCTGCTGCACAGCATAGTGCCTAACCACTGAGACACAAAGTCAGAACTGCTGCTACACAGCATAATACCTAACCTGTGCTAAACAAAGACAAGAGCTGCTGTTGCACAGCATAGTGCCTAACCACTGTGACACAAGGCTGAGATACCTCTATTACAAACAGGAGTCACCGCATGAAATGCAGTCACATATTACATAAAGAAAGCTGCATGCATCCTTACAGGAGATGAACTATTGTGCTGACATCAAGAAACATCAGCATGACTAACATCAGGATGAACGGCTTCACAGCACATCAACTTCCCACTAACAAAAGCTTATTTTGATGAATATCTAGTGCTTTAGGCAATGATTATTAATAAAAAGGCATTCCTTTCTTCAAATATTATTCACACCCAGTATATTACTAACTGTGTAGTTGTTTACTCTTGAATATTATCAAGTTTAAAAGCAAGTAACTAAGTGCAGCTGAAGGGATTTTGGAAGAACAGAATATAAAACCAGAGGAATAAAAGAGAAAATGACAGGAATTAAATGTTCAGCATTTTCTATTTACATGGGAACAGATGGCTTTTGCAAGCATTGATGATAGTGCAGGTACACACGTTAGACATGGTACAATCCTCTGGTTTACCAGTTTCAATAGACCTTTTTTTCTACACATCCACCTTAGCATTCTGTCTCTTGTGGTGTGCATTTTCTAAGTTATAGTAATATTTTTATTTTATTTTTTTTTTTAGCTAGAAGACAGGGAAAGAGTGTCAAATGCTTTAGGCATGTCAAAGAATAAACACAAGACTAGATTTCCAGCATTCTTGTGGAAATTCACAAGGCTAGTGAAGCTAATGAGTGCTGTAATGGTATTATGGTCTGGTCTAAAGCCATGCTGAGCTAAAGACAGAAGATTGTTGTAATAATTTCAGCCAGCATAGAAACTTAAGAAATTTGCAGCTTTATCTACTATTTATTTATTTTGTTAGTTTTGTTGACACGATATTCTAACTGGGCTGTGGTAGCAACTTTTCAATGAAGGCCATCGAGAAAAGTTCCAGTTACAAAATAGGCAGTTTTATATAATAAAGAAAAATGTGAAGCTTATCGTTACAGTATGGATATACAATAAATAAAGGGCAGCTGTACTTGTGAAAATACAGAATCAATAAAATATAGGGTTATTACATATATACATGATGATTTGGCACATACAGTGAAGATTAAAATGTCAAACTAAATTTTAAATTTCTGAGTTCAAGAAATAAGATGAGGTGTGGGAGATGTGAGTAAAAAGAAAGTGTTGAGAATTTAATAAGAGGAGAAAGGAGAGAGCAGTATGCATATTTTGTAGGTAAGTTCTAGGCTAGCTGTCTTTGCAGGCTATTTTAAACCCAGCTAATTGCCCTTCAAAGGTGAGAATCAAACCCTGTACATTGTGATATTGATACCTTAATTATTACAGTAATCCCCAACAAGGTGATATAGAGAAAAAGAAAGTTGTAGTGAAGAATATGAAATGGAATTTTGCAGGTGGGAAAAACGTGTCAAGGGATAGTAGAACTGACAATAAGGGCAAAGAGTTAAAAGTCAGTGAGATTTTTACATTGAGAATTTGCTTTGTTGAGGTATATAAGGGGAAAGTAGTCGAGCTTGATAAGTTGCAAGAGCAGAGCCAAGTGTTTTAAAGTGTTTTAGTAGATTTTTGTGTAGTGTTGACCAGCTTCTCACCAGTAAAGGATTCCATCTTGCCTGCAGGGATGTATTTTTTCTTTCTAAGGCTGATTTACTTTCAAATTGTCTACACTGGTTAGTTACATTCTAGCCATATTAGGCCATTTCATGTGCCATGTGTTGTTTGAGTGTTGCATAAAATAAATTTCTCCATGGTAACAATTAAAAGACACGTTTATATTTTTCTGGTTGGTGCAGTCAGTCACTATGTGGGAGGTATGCCTGTTCATGGCAGCTGTAGGTTTAGGGAAAGGCGAATAGACAGAGGATTATAATGATTATGGCCGCTTAAAAATATTACACATGAGCATTATTTCAGCTTTGCATTTCTTCAGTTGAGTTACTACTGTAATATTAAAATGTCTTCAGTACAGCTCATTTTAGGCAGTTAGCCCTTTATTTTTACACATAACAGTTGCATAACCATTGCATCTAACTGGTATAATTTATACCTGTGTACTATTACCTATTACCTAGGCTATTACCTAAACCTCACATGAATTTTCTTTGATTACCATATTATTATTATTACATTCTGTCCAGCAGTACAGTTCCTCATGTCACAGAATTTACTTTGACTCTTAGATAAATACATAGACGTGACCTTCCTTCAACAAATTTAATGCTGTTAAGTGGTCTTTTATGCATGCCCACATGGTAAACTGCACCAGCCCTAGGGTCCTGTTATGTCACAGTTACATAATCTGATGTAGTGTTTGAGTACACAGCTTAAAGTTTCTAGAACTTCTGGCCATAGCTGCCCTCAGCAGTGGTCTTCTTTGCTTGTGGTTTGGCAGGCCAAGTATATAATATAATATAATATAATATAATATAATATAATATAATATAATATAATATAATTAAGCAATAACCAATGATGTGGTGTGGTATATTGAAGATTTACCCACAGTAGGTGTGGTTTAATCAAGAGGGCAAAGCCTGATTGATTAAATAAAGCCAACCATGGGTAAATCTTTAATATATCACAACCAAGGAGTCGGTTATTACCATTATACACTGACATTATTTAAGAAAAAAATACTTACTTTTCTTAAATAATGTCTTTGTATAACGGCGCATTACTGTTTTTCTGCCGGTGGTGGTATACTGCTTCCTTGTGTTGACATACTGTGCATGCATATGGGACTTGGCTTTGAAACAGAAGCAACGGAGAAAAGAAAGTCTCTGTTGCTCCGTTTTTTTTTTTTTTTAATTAAAAAAAACATTTTTGGACACACCTTATACCAATGGAAAATTGGGCGACCAGACCTTTTTCCATTGGTATATTATGGGATTTACAATGGGCACACTGGCCAATCAGCATGCATGTTTTGGAATATTAATAGGGGGATCATTATGTTGTGTATTTCGGCTTTTCCCGGTTAGGGGTCACCACAGCGGAACTCCAGTCCGCTAATGATTGGCAGTAGATTTTTCACGAACGCTGAGGTGCCAGCTCAATGTTCAACCTTCAATGAAGGCACGCCCTTTTACGCATGTCTTTAGAACGCCCACCCAACCACGGGAAGGACATGCAGACTCCACACAGAAGGCACTCCCCGCACTCCAGCTGAGAATCGAACGGGAGAACCTCTTGCTGTGAGGCAACAATGCTAATGCTGCACGACCGTGGATGTCATTATATAATACAATATAATATAATATTTGATATTTTGGACATATCAATTTTCCCTAGTGCTTTTTGCCATACCAGTTTGAAAATTGCTACTCCTTTGGCCTACTAACTTTGTTACTGGTGTTTCTCTCTCTCTCTCTCTCTCTCACATTTTTACAGAAATAAATACATAATAAAGCAATTCCTAACATCATATAGTTAATGTATTTCATACACAGGATTTCCTATAACATAGGTTCATAGACGTTTACTAAGCTAACGACCACAAGGGCCTTTTTAAGCCTAGCCATGCATCCCAAATCTCTGACAAGTTCTGATACCCTTGATAAGTGTAAACAGTGGCCTGGGAGATGAACAATTTACAGGTTACCTGTGTCCATTAGAAACATAGGTACCAAACCAGGGATGAATTTCCAGTTTCCCATCCAATTGTCCAAGTTCCATTTGAATTGGGTTAGTTCGGAACTCTGCTTCACATTGATGGGGAGCCTGTTCCATAGACGCGGTAGTCTCTGGGATACATACCTACATAACATCATTTAGCAAAAATGTTATACCAAAAAAGCAGCAGATATATTTTATAGCACAAAACTTACTCACATATTGCATGTTTATAGATTCATAGGTTTGTAGGTATATACTAGACTAATGACCACTAGGGCCTTTATAAGCCTACCCATGCAATCCAACCCAGTTGTTTCCTTATGTATCATGGGATTTTATTAGGAGAGAGGTATCTTAGGAAGTTTCTAGAGGATATTTGGGGGTATATTAGTTTGGACATTACAGTCTTCCGCTGTCTATCAGAGGTGCGAGGGCCAGACATGGGGTGAATTTCCAATCTCTCATCCATTGGTTAATATTACCCTTAAATAGGATTAGGGATGGACTCTATTTCACATGGATGGGGAGCTTGTTCCAGGGCATGGGAATCTTCTCAGATATATATCTGCTTCTCCAACATGTCTTATTTATGTCACAAGCAAAATTTAAAGATCTAGTGGCTCAGATGCTGTTCATTTTGCAAATGTGTAAGAGGACCATCAGAGCTGGATTTGAGGATGCCTTGTATGCTAGGCATAGACCACATCTTGGTAACCTATAGAAAACAGACTATAGAGATATAGGGCATTAAGGCAATCCATACACGACAATCTGTTTATACCCTGGATTCCCCAAGCAAAGAACCTCATGGGCATTCCAACTGTTGCATATGTCTGGTCAAGTACATGCTGAAGGGACATTATACACAATGATGGGCGTGATAAGGGCCTAATAAAGTGGTGCTATGACTTCCTTGGACCTGAATGCCATGCCATGCCCTTACTTACAAGTTGAGCAACACAGAATAATCAAGATTTCTGACTTCCTTGGTCACATGTCGGTCAAAAGCCAGATTACTACATACATATGTTGCCAGATCTCTGACTACTGAGTCAATTGTTAGGGATATCTTATTAATAAAGTAATTAGCCTGGGTGGCAGTTTTACCAAAAGGCATTATAATTTATTTTTTGGAATTGAGTTTTAGTCTGTGACTTTGCCGCCAGTCATTTGTCTGTGTTAGTCCCTTTCGTAAGATGTTTGCATCATGGGGAGAATCTATGATAGCTGACAATCTGCAAACTTGGTCAGCCAAAGACCCTTGACATTAGACTTTACCTCCAATAAGTAGACGACAAATAGGAATGATCCCAGGACAGAACCTGATATTCCCCACTGGTGACCAGTCTCTCAGTGGAGGTGGTATCATCATTCCTGACATCCTGAGTCCTGTCTATGAGTCAGCTGTCAATCTAGTGAGTTATGCTGGGATTTATGGCCAGTTCAGTGAGTTTGTCAACTAGCCGTTGTGTTGCTGGTGGATATTTCTTTGAATTTTCTCCTTTTCCCAAATACAATATAGGAAATTCACAACATTTAATAGAAACTTTGGAATCAAATTCAAGGTTTACTTTAGGACTATTTGGTCAAATGTAATAATGACCCCTAACTGCGGACTAAAAGGTAACGTTACTGGAAATCTTTATGTACCGAAGTGGGGTATTATATTGAACACCTTAGCCAGGTTCAGGTAGATGGTATACACCTTTTTCCCCTCATTCATTGCCTTGGTGACCTTATCAAAGAAGTCGACCAGGTTTATTAGGCACAACCTGCTCTTGACAAAGCCAGACTGGGTTGGATGCAGTGTCTGAAGGTAGTCTATGTTTTTGTTGATAATTTCCATGATAATTCACTCCATGACTTTGCATATTAGAGTAGTCAGACCTATAGGTCTGTAGTTTCCGGAGTCCGTAGATGGTCCACCCTTGTGAAGTGGGATAACCACTGCAGTCCTCCAGTCTCATGCTACAAAGCTTGTTTCAAGGAAATCATTAAAAAGTGACTCATTTGGCATTGATAGGTCATGTTTCAAGCTATTTAGGAGGCATCCTGGTATATCATCTGGGCCCATCGAGGCTATGTATTTGGCCTTAGTAAATGCCACCAGAACCTGCTCCCTGTTAATAGTTGGGGGGGATGCTAGTATGTATTTTATGTGGGGAGGTGGGGGGGAGTGAGGGGGGAGTTTGATCTGAATTTGTCAGCCACCAGACTCACTGTTGTACTCTGTTGATTCAAGGTGACACCATTGACCACCAGTATGGCACACTGATATGTGCTGCCTTTGAGGTTTTGGACAGAGCTGTAGAAGGTCTCGTGGTTGTCTTTAGCCAATGAGGCTATCTTGACCTCGTAATTGGTCTTGTTGGACTTAATTAGCCCTTTTAGTTTCCTATTTTAATTAGAGAGCTCGTTTCATTATTGGAGTTGTTATCTCTGATTTTAGCCATGACTTTTTTCCTTTTGTTATATACCCTATTAATGTTAGGATTTCCCTAGTATGATTTGTTTTTAAATTTGTTTTGGGCTTATTTCTAGTAGGTACAACAGCCCCTGTACAGCCATACATACATGGTTGTACAGGGTCTCTGTGAACAATTCTGCATAGGTTGCTGTGAGCTTGGGGCTGGGAGAGACATTGAATTTTAACAAACTATCACTTAACAGGGTGTAGTTTGCTTTGGAATAGTTCCTAACTGTTACAGGGTTTACTGGAGTTATCAGGTTGATTTTTATTTTGAAGGAAACAGTTCCATGGTCTTATCTCACTAGTAAGGACGTGACGGGGGGGGGGGTGTACAGCACTTTCTTTTATTGTTGAGAACTGGTCCGGTATGTTTGAATTTCTGGTGGGTGTACATACTTTCTGGTCAAATGTATTTGTGTTAATAAAGTCCAGAAATCATTGTGCCTGTGAGTACGAGGCAGTGTTTGTTTCCCATTCTATAGTGGAGTAGTTAAAGTCTCCTATGTATATAGTATTTCTTTTTAAGGTGAGTATCTACAGTAGGTCTAGGTATGAGCTGTGGTATTCTGTGGATATAGAGGGTGACCTATAGCTTGATACGATACATGGTGGGACTTCATCTATGGTGATTTGCATGTGGATAAATTCCAGGGCATCATTCTAGTTAACAAACATAGAGTTATGCTTGTTGCTAATGTAGATTGAGATTTCTCCACCTTATGTCCATGTCTGTGCAGCTGATGGTCCAAATGTGTGGTAGACACTAAAGCCTTGCACTGCCAGAGTTCTTTCTACAGATTTAAACCATCTCTCAGTAATAGCACAGATGTCTGTATTCTCCAGAGTGAGAAGAGCTTGTAGGGTGTAGAGTTTCTTGTTTAGACTCCTAGCATTGAGAAGTAACACCTTTAGATTGTTTGGTTTTTACTTGCCATGTCAGTAATTTCTCAATTTGGCATTGCCAAAAACAGGCTCTAAGGGGGTGGATAAAGGTTTAGTCAGTATTCAGAATCCTAGGGGAGACAGGTGCAGATCATCCTTTGCAAAGCAACACGGTCTGTTAATCATGTCCTCCCGTACTGACAAATATTGAATCCCCCTTGAAAGATACCAGAAACTAAGGCAATTATTGAAGTCAATCATCTTTTGTTTGTACTGTGGAGTCATTCCTGGTGAAGGTAGAATGCTACTCAATGCAAAGCACATACCTTCCTGAGATACATATTCAAGAGAGATCAACAATCTCTCTTCTTATAGTCTATGGAAGTATATCTCAGGTCATTAACTCCCACACAGATTATGACAGAATCATACTGGTACCTGTGGTGTAGAGACTTGAGCGCATGTGTAACTTGGCAGATCCTGGCTCTAGGTAAGCAACTAACCATTATTTTCTCCTTATTCAGTCTGTTGAGTGGGGCGTCTATATGTCGTACAATGGAGTCGCCTATGACAAGAGTCCTGGGTAATGTGTTGGCTTGCCTTATGGGCTTTGCTCTTGGGGTTCCACTAGGTGTAGGTGTGCATGTGGTGTTTGTTGTTGCTTTTTGTGAGTGCTTTATAGATTGCTGAGGACAGGCATTACCTTTTATAAGCTCAGGTGGTCTGTGAGGTTTAGGAAAATTACTTTTAAGTGCCTCAGCATAGGTTGGTCTATTTGTGTGTTGAAGACTTTGTGCGGTGGATGTAGTGGGCATGTGTTCTTCATAATCTTGTTTGCATGTGAGATTTTTGCCTCCAGTAAAATTGTGTATTTTTGCTTACTGTGTTTTATTTTGTTTCTTTGTTTGTTTTTGCATTTTTTCAGATTAAATAGTTCTCTGTAAATATAAGACCATTGGTATATTGTCTCAGGATGCCCATGTCTATCAAATTGGCTACAAAGACATTTGGAAATTGCATATCCATGTTGTCAGAACCTGTGTTTGGGTTGATTACTGTAGTTCATGGACTGGGTTGTACAGAGGTCCCCTTGGGTGGTCTCTGTGGTTTGGCACTAGACTAGGTTAGATTGTGCTAAGATTTGATAGTAGTGCTGGTTAGTGTGCTAACTAGCTGCTCTAAGCTTGTCTCTGCACAATGGCTTTGTTTTAACCATACAAAGTTACAGGTTTCAGTTCAAAGGGAAGTTTTTTAGATAATAGAAAAAATTTATTTTCTGGGTGTTTAAGTTTATACAGGGCACTGCTTACATCTTAATGTAATAACACCAAGAAAGATTGCAATTGTAATGCTACAAGAAAACAACTTAAACTATGTTGGCAAGGCAATTTCAAGTATTAGGGACCTTTAAAGTGATTTAAAGGAAAAATCAACAACTAAAACAAAACTAAAGCAGTTGCATTCTAAACATTTAGCTGAAGTGCAAAACAATAAAATAAAATTCTTATCTGTCAAGGATGGAGCAGGGTTAACTCAAGACCTGCTCAGAGTGTGGCTAAGGTGCAAAGCAGAAGTGAATTGAAAAATAAAAATAGGAATTTGTAGTAAGGAAGGTTTAATCACGTGAAATACTGGTTTGCTGAGTGGGCACTTAGTATTATGGATATATGGAAAGCAATGGGTGGGGAAGTACTTAAATAGGTTATACAACAGACAGCAACAGAAGAGGGGAAGGACTAGGAACTTTGGCAGTTAGATTTCCATAAAAAGCCAGAGACATAGCCTTTTAAAACCACAAGAGAAGGGTGGAAAAAAATCTAACTGGAGCTCCAAATCTATGGTTTGAATTTCAGAAACATTTAGATTAATGTTTCAGTGAGGGGTGGAGCAGACTCAAACTACAGGAGAAAATAAAAACAGTAGCAAGGTAAACGAGCACTGGAATGTAACTATAATCTGGTATGTACAGTTATAACTAGTACTGAAGCACAAATCCTGGAGTACAATTCTCAATACTGACCTATGAGGTTAGCATAATGGTTAAGGTATGTACCTCACAGCAAAAAGGAACACAATCTGATTCTCACTAAGGGTAAATTGATTAAGCTTAAAATGGTTCACAAGGGCAGCTAGCCTAGTACTTACCTATTTGAATGGGAGTTGGTATAACGATTAAGGTGTTTACCTCACAATCACAATGTACAGGGTTTGATTCCTACATCTGAAACAGAAATTGGCTAGGGTTAAAATGTACCACAAAAGCAGCTAGCCTAGTACTTACCTGTGAACCTATACTGCAATCCCAGTAGAAATTAAGGCACCAGACAATTGAAATGCTATTTTAAGGAGGTATATACAGCTATAAGAAGTACTGAAGCAAAATTCTGGAACAGAATTCACAATACTGCCACTACTGCAATCCTACCCCATATTATGCAAACATTTACCAGTAATGCTGTAATATATAAATAAATGAGGCTTAAATCTGGCAGTAGATCACAGTCCTACCACAACTATGAAAGACGCTATAAGACTGAGGCCCCAGAATGGGTTCAAAATACAAATAAAAACTACCTTTCATGTGTAACTCTGCTAGTGGAAATAGAAGTGCAGTAGAATGTATAAACACTGCTAAAATCTTGCAGTAATACACAATCTTCACGCAACTATAAACGAAGCTATAAGGCTAAAGTCTCAAAACAAATTAAAAAAATGCAAACAGATAACGTTTTGCCTAAACAATGGGAAAAAAACAGAGAAGTGCAAGAATATCACCACACGGGTGACTATAAGTGCAACTTAAAATATTTAAGCAGAATTTATATAAAAAGCTTTTTAATGCCTTTTGATGAAAAACTTCAATCTCACACCTCTCAGAGTCTTGAACAAAAGATGTTTGGTGGATGTAGATCTGTGCTAAATATAGCCGACTTGCTAGAGAGAGATATCTAATCGAATAAAGCCAATACTGGAGTGCTGGAGTTCAAGTGTTATGGTTAGAATTTCAGAAAATGTTAGCTTAATGTCTCAGTGTCGGGGGGGTAGGACACACTAAAAGAACAGGGGGAAAACAGTAGTAAGGTAAACAGAATGGCACTGGAATGAAAATATAAGCAGGTGCATGCAGCTATAAAATGTAGTGAAGCACAAATCCTGGCAGAATGTCAGTCAATATCTCCCATAACCTTGAATTTTATTTTACATTCTTCATAAGTTTACTGACCTAAGAGCTTTGCAGTTTTCAGGGAGAGGTTGTTTCATTTCTTATAAGTCATGCTTTATCTACTTTTCCCCTTGCAGTTGATGTAATATTTGATTGACATGCTCACTACATTAACATTTCATATTAGAAATATACTTTAAATTTTAAATCAATCCCATGAAATACACTTTAAATCGTAATATACTTCAAGGAAAACCACATAATGGATACTAACTCCATTTTGTGCAAAAACAGTTTTGTGGTATCAGTTTTCTTTCCTACCATATGATTCAAACTATGGAGCTTTTCTCCTCAAGCCAACACTTAAAATAGGCCATAATGCAGTTAGACACCCCAGTTATCAAAATGTAAATACATATATAAAAATATATATCAGTGATAGTAATTTCAGATTATGTAGTAAAAAAATAAATTCAGATTTCTGGTTATTCAGTGAAAATTTAGTTTACACTGTTGTACTAAAAGTCATACTATTTACGTTTATAGCTAATTCTTGTTTCTCACAAATTAAGTATAAGGCTATTTATATAAGCTTGTTTACTTTAGTATATATACCTATAAAAGGGTGATTCTAGGGATCATCACATTGTTAATAAATAAGTCTTGAATGTAAGGAACCCAAAACAGAATCCATCATTTATGTTTTATATTCCATTTTATTGTGACCAATTGTGTTGTTACAGTTCACAATATTTTTAGAAAGTTGATATTTTCATATCTTCTAGATCCTTTGGTAATCCCTTTTTGGGTATTCCAGTTCTTCGGGATTTCTCCAGTCATGGAAGAAAGGGTTTTAGTAATCATATCTTGAATAATATGATGTTTACTCATAATTATGCCAAAATATTATTTATAACATAAAGTATTCTAGAAAAATATTCACTTTTATGATTGCTCTACTAGCCTTTGGATTTAGTTTCAGATTTTTATATCACTTCAAGTGATATTTTATTTTAATTCCCTGGAATATTATTAACTGGCTCCTTACAGATGTTTACTGATATATATATATATATATATATATATATATATATATATATATATATATATATATATCTATATATATATATATATATATATATATATATATATAAAATATAAAAAAAAAATATATATATATATAATATATATATATATATATATATATATATATATATATATATATATAAACACTGAGGCTGAATATTTTATCTAAATACATTATATATATATATATATATATATATATATATATATATATATATATATATATATATAAAATGTATTTAGATAAAATGTTCAGCCTCATTTCTTGTGGAAATAATAATTGCCTGCAACTGACATTGGCATAATAGTTTATTTATCCACATACACTTATTTGACATATAACTGAATATTTCTGCTTCATGGGGAGAAACGCTTTGCGTCAGGCACCACAACTATCCAGGCTGTGCCTGCAAATGGTCTAGTGTGATCAGTATACTTCCCCTGAAAGTAAACTAATTAAATAAATTTAGTGAAGGAAGTACATATCTATATACTACTAATCCAAGAGTCAAAGTAAAGGCTGTGACATGAGGCATTGTACCTGTTTTGGAGATACATACATACTTTCTGGTCTGATTTACCCCTGCATATATTATACTTATTTGTGGAGGTATGTCCCTGTTTTCTGGGATGATTTACCCATTCCCACAATGTTTGAATCCTCCTATTGCACAACATTATTAAACTGTTTAGTACACTGAAAGGCACACAAAAACGATCAACATACTACTGGCATCAACTTCCAAGATGGCTGCACACTGATCAATGGCTTAACTTCAGCACTGAAAAAGAAACAAAGAAAAGCACTAAGAACTGTGTCACTTTTAGTAAACTTAGTTTCTGGCTAGTAAGTATACTGCCTGGATGCCAGCAAAGAAGAAAGTAAGAGATCACAAAATTAAAACAACTAAAAAAAGGTGAAGAGAAAACATTGACTGGAAAGAATCCGGTAGCTGTTCAGCAAAAAGCAGTTCAAGCTCCAGATTTGGTGCAAGACATGGTTTCTAGTAATATAGAGGAAAAGTAAGTCAAATTTTCTCAGAGCTGATTAAAATAAATGAAACACTAAAGGAGTATATCACCTCAAATAAAAGATTGGAACAATGGAGTAAGTTTTTAACAACTATTCAGATGAGCTGATAAAACTGCAAAATCAGAGGTCAAAATGAAGAATGGCTGGCTGAGTATGAGTGCTCAAGAACAGATGTTTCAAAAAATGATAGAATTAGAGGATAGAGCACATAGGGAAAGCCTGAGATTTTCTGTTGTACTAGAAAAACTAGAAGAAACAGACTGTATTAATTGTAGGAAGGCACAAATAAGCACCTGCATTCCACAGCAGAACTTGTTAAATGAAAGGGCACATCATGTGTATGCTCCAAACCTGGTCACGAGAAAGCAACCAAGACTTATGTTAATAAAGATGTAATACTACCAGCAGAAAGAGCTGATCCTGACAAAATTGTGTCAGAAGGTCAGAATATTAGAAGTTGGATAGTGTAGATTTTCTAGCAGTCAGGGAATGTCTTGAAGCAGGTGTGAGATTCAAACTGCTGTATCGAGCTGCTTTTGAATATTTTTCTAGGAGAATCAAAGTCATTTTTTGATGCAGAACAGGCTAAGGAGGAAACAAAAACATTTGTCCAACAAAAAGGGAGTCATCAAACAGAAGAGGACTCTGCTTCTCATTCTTCTGATGATAAAGTACATTGAGAGACTTTGCCAGTGAAATCTTTTCCAATGCTCCAAAAGAAAATGTTTGAATGACAGAAAAGCACAGCAATTGACTAGAAGAAACAGGTGCACTGTGAAATTGAACCAGAGTCTGGAGATGGAAGCTGGAGAGGGAAAAGAAGAAGACCAGGAACACAGAAATTAGTGAATAAATGTGAGATTTCAAAGCACCAATTACATTTGTGAAATATGGCTGTACAAGAAAAGGCAGAACAAATGGATGTAGGTGGACTTTGTTAAACTTGTGGAGAATTGAAATGCATTTGCCTCACTTCATGTCTTTAATGTTTGGAAGGGGAGAGAAAAGGAGGGGAAAATGTAACTTTAAATAAAACATTTTTTGTTCTTAAATTGTATGTTAACACACTCTAATCCAGACATCCTTGCTATTACAGACTTAGCTAAAACCAGATGTAAAAGATACTGAAATTCTTCCCCCTGGTTACAGCATTATCAGAGTAGAAAGAGCACATAAAAAGGTGGTGAAATAGCCCTAATTTCCCCTAACAAAATGATAGTTTCCCCATACTCAAATGCTATACCAAAATTATGCACAACCAACATCCTTATAACATTTATAAAACTTAACCCATCTAAGAACATCTGCATAGTTGTTTTATACATCCCTCCTGGGCAAAACATTCCGATTCTAGAAAATATTCTAGCCTGAATATCTGAAACTATACTGAACAAAACCATTATCCTAGGAGATGTTAACAATAACTGGCAGACACTAACCTCACACCACCAAACAGACAGTATAAATCTCTGTGGCTTTTTTCAGTTTATAAATGCTCCTACCAAATGTTGCAAAAATAACATCCAACACTCCACCCTGGACTGGATACTAGTCTCAAACCCTTCTAACTTTACATCCTCAGGTACACTTCCCAACTCCTTAAGTGACTACCTACCAGCCTATACTCACAGAACTATCACTCAGCTCACAAAGCAACACAAGTTAAAAACTATATGCAACCTACAAAAATTCAGCAAAAAGGTATTTAATGACTCTCTAAAAGCTATAGACTGGTCCATCCTAAAAATACTTCCTCTTAATGATGTAACTGAATATTTCAACGGCACCTTCCTATGCATTCATAACTCCGTAGCCCTTCATCAAACAAAAAGAATAAAAAATAACCATGCCTCATGGCTCACCAAATCATGTAAAATTCTAATTAAAGACAGGTACAAAGCATGGACTGCTTGCCTAAAGAATAAAAATGACATAAATCTTCAATTATATAGACAACTCTGCAATCAAACAAAAAGACAAATATTGCATGACAAAAAATATTTTATTCCTCCAATCAAGATAACCACAAAAACAACCCTAAGAAATTCTGGTTCTCTGTAACGTCACAAGTCAACCCAGAAAATAAAAATAATCCCAGTCCATACCCCAGTATACCATCTCATCAAACAGCCACCAAATTCAACACATACTTTATAGAGTCCATATCCAACCTAAAAGTAAACCATCTCATCCACCACAACTCATTACTTTTGCTAATACTCCCAATACTAACCTACACACCCCACACACTACACACACACACACACACACAACCAACCACTCACTCATAACCAAAAACCAAACCATCCCCAGCTTACTTTTCAGCCCATCCCTTTATCTCAAATAAAAAGCTACTACAAAAACTGAAAACTTGCTCAACCTCAGCAGACAACCCCCCCCCCCCCACCAGAATACCTAAAGCTTCCTGCAGAGGGAATAGCATTCCATGTTTTCATCTTAATTAATATATCCATAGCTGAATCACATGTCCCTAACCTATGGAAAAGATCACACATTATCCCTTTACATAAGGGAGGCAACTCCACTGACATCACAAATTTGCATCATATTGCAATCTTGTCCCCAACCCCTATAAGAGTCTAGAAAAATGTATGCACCTACAACTGCTCTCACCCCAAACTCCTTAAAGAACTTTCTAGCATTGGTCTATCCTCCTCCTCACTTCTGTCATTTTCTACTTTGCTGACAGGCAGCAAGAAGTAAAATGGCATGGCTCTATCTCCCCATATCATATCATGCTCGCAGGTATACCTCAAGGATCAATCCTTGGCCCATTACTATTTAATGTCTTTATCAGTAACTTACATACATGCTTCTGTGAAGGCACTCCTATCTAATATGCAGATGACTCCACTATCATTTGGGTATCAGACACTAACTTACCTACAACACATAACAAAACAAGCTCTCTCTTCCATAGAAACATTGCTCTCCAATGCTGAACTCCTACTGAACCCCAAAAAACAAAGCCCCTTCTCCTTACCCACAAACCCCATAGCTCCAGCAAAACAAACTTCAAGTTCTTTTTAGCCAGCAATACTGAAATTGAATTGGTTCAGCATACCAAACTACTAGGTGTCACAATGGATGATCTCAAATTTGACCTACACATACAAAGCAGTATAACAAAACATGCCAAAAACTAGGCATTCTGTACAGGAATAAAAACTTCCTCACAGCAGCTACCAGAATTACCCTGGCCAAAATCTACCTCTTACCCTCACTGTTATATGGGGTCCCAATTATTTCTAACTTACGGACCTCCCTAAGAAAAAAAATCTAGAAAGCTGCTATAACAAAATTGCCAAATTTGCCATAAACGCAACTCCTCTAACTCATTACTATAAAGCCCTGCATTTCCTAAGATGGCTTGAGCTCCCCCTCCACCTCCAATATGTACAACATATTATGGGATACAAAATCACCAAGGCCCTGGACAAGAGGAAATCTGTGCATACAGCCTGCCTAGACTTAGCCAAGGCATTTGACACTATACCCCACTCAGGCATTATTGGCAAACTCACCCAGCTATCAATTGATATCAACATCCTACAAGATAATCTTACACAAACAAATGACTGGTGCCAAAGTCATGCCTTAAACTCAAAGCAAAAAAATGTATTAACTCTTTTGGTAAACTACCACATCAACAGCAACACCTTAAGTATGCAGTCAGTGCTGAGAGACCTGGGCACACAGGTTGACAGCAACCATACCTTTGACCACCATGTCTCCACAGTGGTAAGAAGGACATTCTATATTGCTCATCTCATAAGTAAGGGCATTGCCTCCAGAAAAAAAGAAGTTCAAACCTCCCTTTACTCTTCCATCATCAGACCAATAATAGATTAAACGACCTTTTGGTATGTACCTTTCCTAGCACCTGCAGCAATTGAGAGACCTCAAAGGTTCCTGACAAGGAAAATTCAAGGTCTTCAGCATCTGTCCTATGTGGATCATCTGAAATAACTGTCACTTTACTCTGTTTCATACAGACTACTCAGAGGCGATCTCTGCCTTGCATATAAGGCTATCTCTGGCCCTGCTTTATTGGAAATGCTGCATATATGCAAGTCAAATAGTGCATGGGTTACTCACTCTAAAGACCTTTACCTAGTATGTGACATTACTAGAACCGGGTCTATATTAGAACATTGACTTTTTAAAACGTCAAATGTTCTAATATCGACCCCTATTCAGTGAACGCTGACAACATTGAACATGCAGAACAGCAATTTTTTTCCAAAGGAAATAATTTGCTGTTCCGACACACATACACACAACACAAACACACCAAACAAACAGCAATCCACACACATACACCTAAAATCCTTCATCTAACCCTACACTAAACTGTACACACACCACTAGCTATCAAACGTACCTAACCCAAACCCTAACCCTAAGGTCTGTCACTATCACACACTCACCTCAACTGCGCCCTCAACCTAACTCACCTACCCCCCCAACCCTCATGTCCACACAATCGCACACTTACCTGACCCATGTCCTAACCCTAACTCATCTACCCCGCGCCCTAACCCTCACGTCCACACAATCGCACACTTACCTGATCCCACCCCGTAACTTTTCACCACAGTGCTGAACACAGCAAAGCCACAGAAATGGCCAACCGAATTCCTTCCCTAGGAAGAAATTCGGTGTTCCGCAGCTTCGCTATTTTCAGCGTTTGCTGAATAGGGGTTGATATTAGAACATTCAAAGTTATGAAACTTTGATGTTCTAATATAGACCCACTAGAAGCTGCTGGAGGGACAGATTTGTCATCCCACTGGTTACCATATCTTTGGAACAGACTCCACTTCATGTCAAACAGAGCACCTCATTGGCCATCTTCAAATGCAATCTGGGCAATTGAATGGGTAACCATACATTCACCCCGCAGGTTCCACCTGTGTCTGTCTTGGGCAGGGGCAATACGTGCTGATCGTGCACCCGCAACTTTCCACCACAGTGCTGAACATAGCGAAGCCACAGGAACGGACAACCAAATTCCTTCCCTAGGAAGAAATTCGTGTTCCACAGCTTCGCTATTTTCAGCGTTCGCTGAATAGGGGTCAATAATAGAACATTTGAAGTTGTGAAACTTCAGTGTTCTAATACAGACCTACTAGAAGCTGCTGGAGGGACAGATTTGTCTCCCACTGGTTACCATACCTTTGGAACAGACTCCACTTCATGTCAAACAGAGCACCTCATTGGCCCTCTTCAAATGCAATCTGGACAATTGAATGGGTAACCATACATTCACCCCGCGGGTTCCACCTGTGTCTGTCTTGGGCAGGGGCAATAGGTGCTGATCGTGGAAATAAGGGTAGAACTTGGCTAGGCTTGTAAGGGCCCTAGGGACATTAGCCTAATAACTTCCTATAATCCACAACCCACTAGCTTGTCCTACTCTTAGCCCATTAATCAACTTTTATATCCCAAATAAACATCTTAGACCTGAAGACAAACATCTCCTAATAACTTATAAATCTAACAAAACCAACCTCAAGCCTAAGCCTTTACTAATGCTCTGTTGCAGAACTCTGGAACTCCCTTCTTTAACTATTAAAACTGCTACTAACCTGCACTGCTTCAAAACCTCTATAAAAGAATACGTCAACAAAACTTGAATTTGCTCCTGTATGAGCCCAGGCTGAGGTACTCTTGTACATTTTTCTACTTCTATTCTCTGTAGCCACACTACTAACTTATCCTACCATCCCTTCCTCTACACATAATCCCCTGAGGTTACAGTCATACCTTTTCCACATCTATTCCTATGATCCCCCATCACACCCCACCCTTCTCTACTCGTACTATCCTACGCCTTCACCAATATCATCTGTTACCATATTTCATGACCTCTAGAATGTTAATAATCATTATGATAATCGTCTATTATATAAATAATGCTGTATCTTCCTATTATCAGACTTTCTATATAATTCATGCTTGAACACTATGACTTTATGTCTGTTGAGTTTTTATTCTAGCAAAATAATGTGTAGTTTTTCAAATTTTGTGCTTGAATGTTATAACGTTGTCTGTTACATTCTCATTCTGACAAACTAATGTGTTGTTTTCATATTTTTGCTTGAATGTTATGACTTTACTATGTCTGCCTAGTTTTTCGTTCTGTTAACCGTATGTAAATGGAGGTTTTCTCCACAGGCCTCCACTGAAAATGGATACCTCATGACCCAGTCAGACTTTCCCGGTAAACAAATGCCAAATAAATAAATAAGTAAATAAATGTTTTTATACTAAAGCATTTTTAGTTATTGTTGTATGTGATAGAGATACAAAAGGCCTTTTTTCT